>NW_024721236.1:0-37667 GCF_018991925.1 Homarus americanus | reverse complement strand
ATCAGTACATACTTCGTTCGAGTTACGTATTGCTGGTGGTGTGTGAGGACGGTGGTGGTGTGTGGGGACGGTGGTGGTGTGTGGGGACTGGTGGTGTGTGAGGACGGTGGTGGTGTGTGAGGGCAGTGGGTGGTGTGGGGACGGTGGTGGTGTGTGGGGGCGGTGGTGGTGTGTGGGGACAGTGGTGGTGTGTGGGGTTGGTGGTGGTGTGTGTGGGACGGTGGTGGTGGTGTGGACGGTGGTGGATGTGTGGTGTGTGAGGATGGTGGTGGTGTGTGTGGGGACGGTGGTGGTGTGTGGGGGCGGTGGTGGTGTGTGGGGGATTGGTGGTGGTGTGTGGGGTGAGTGGTGTGTGGGGATGGTGGTGGTGTGTGGGGACGGTGGTGGTGTGTAGGATGGTGGTGGTGTGTGGGGATGGTGGTGGTGTGTGGACGGTGGTGGTGTGTGGGGACGGTGGTGGTGTGTGGGGATGGTGGTGGGGTGTGGGGACGGTGGTGGTGTGTGGGGACGGTGGTGGTGTGAGGACCGTGGTGGTGTGTGTGGGGACGGTGGTGGTGTGTGAGGATGGTGGTGGTGTGTGGGGACGGTGGTGGTGTGTGGGGTCGGTGGTGGTGTGTGGATGGTGGTGGTGTGTGGGGGACGGTGGTGGTGTGTGGGGACGGTGGTGGTGTGTGGGGGACGGTGGTGGTGTGTGTGGGGACGGTGGTGGTGTGTGAGGATGGTGGTGGTGTGTGAGGACGGTGGTGGTGTGTGAGGGACGGTGGTGGTGTGTGGGGATGGTGGTGGTGTGTGGGGACGGTGGTGGTGTGTGAGGACGGTGATGGTGTGTGAGGACGGTGGTGGTGTGTGAGGACGGTGGTGGTGTGTGGGGACATGGTGATGTGTGGGGATGGTGGTGGTGTGTGGGGACGGTGGTGGTGTGTGGGACGGTGGTGGTGTGTGGGGATGGTGGTGGTGTGTGGGGACGGTGGTGGTGTGTGGGGACGGTGGGTGGTGTGTGGGGATGGTGGTGGTGTGTGGGGACGGTGGTGTGGTGTGTGTGGGGACGGTGTGGTGGTGTGTGGGGACCGTGGTGATGTGTGGGACGGTGGTGGTGTGTGAGGATGGTGGTGGTGTGTGGGGACAGTGGTGGTGTGTGGGGACGGTGGTGGTGTGTGGGGACGGTGGTGTGTGAGGACGGTGGTGGTGTGTGTGACGATGGTGGTGGTGTGGGGATGGTGGTGGTGTGTGGGGATGGTGTGGTGGTGTGTGGGGGCGGTGGTGGTGTGTGGGGACGGTGGTGTGTGGGGATGGTGGTGGTGTGTGTGGGGACGGTGGTGGTGTGTGGGGATGGTGGTGGTGTGTGGGGATGGTGGTGGTGTGTGGGGATGGTGGTGGTGTGTGGGGATGGTGGTGGTGTGTGGGGACAGTGATGGTGTGTGAGGATGGTGGTGTGTGGGGATGGTGGTGGTGTGTGGGGACGGTGGTGGTGTGTGGGACAGTGGTGGTGTGTGAGGACGGTGGTGGTGTGTGGGGACGGTGGTGGTGTGTGGGGATGGTGGTGGTGTGTGGGGACGGTGGTGGTGTGTGGGGACGGTGGTGGTGTGTGGGGATGGTGGTGGTGTGTGGGGACGGTGGTGGTGTGTGGGGACGGTGGTGTGTGAGGGATGTGGTGTGTGTGGGGTGGTGGGTGATGTGATGGAGTGGTGGTGGTGTGTGGACGGTGGTGATGTGTGAGGGGTGGTGGTGATGTGTGGGACGGTGGTGATGTGTGAGGACGGTGGTGATGTGTGTGGGTGGTGGTGATGTGTGGGACGGTGGTGGTGTGTGGGGACGGTGGTGGTGTGTGAGATTGGGTGGTGATGTGTGAGGATGGTGGTGTGTGGGGTGGTGGTGATGTGTGGGGACGGTGGTGATGTGTGTGGGGTGGTGGTGGTGATGTGTGGGGACGGTGGTGGTGTGTGGGGATGGTGGTGGTGTGTGGGGCAGTGTGGTGGTGTGTGGGGAACGGTGGTGGTGTGTGGGGACGGTGGTGGTGTGTGGGGACAGGGTGGGTGGTGTGTGGGGATGGTGGTGGTGTGTGAGGGACGGTGGTGGTGTGTGGGGACGGTGGTGGTGTGTGAGGGACCGGTGGTGGTGTGTGGGGACGGTGGTGGTGTGTGAGGGACAGTGGTGAGTGTGTGGGGTGGTGGTGTGTGTGGGGGTGGTGGTGGTGTGTGGGGGACGGTGGGGTGGTGTGTGGGGATGGTGGTGGTGTGTGAGGGACGGTGGTGGTGTGTGGGGACGGTGGTGGTGTGTGGGGACGGTGGTGGTGTGTGTGGGGATGGTGGTGGTGTGTGTGAGGGACGGTGGTGGTGTGTGGGGACGGTGTGGTGGTGTGTGGGGACGGTGGTGATGTGTGGGGTGGTGGTGATGTGTGGGGTGGTGGTGATGTGTGAGGACGGTGGTGGTGTGTGAGGGTGGTGGTGGTGTGTGGGACGGTGGTGATGTGTGGACGGTGGTGATGTGTGGGGACGGTGGTGGGGTGTGTGGGGACGGTGGTGATGTGTGAGGTGTGGTGGTGATGTGTGGGGATGGTGGTGATGTGTGGGGAGTGGTGGTGATGAGTGGGACGGTGGTGGTGTGTGGGGATGGTGGTGGTGTGTGGGGGCCGGTGGTGGTGTGTGGGGACGGTGGTGGTGTGTGGGGACGGTGGTGATGTGTGAGGGTGGTGGTGTGTGGGGACGGTGGTGGTGTGTGTGGGGATGGTGGTGGTGTGTGGGGGCGGTGGTGGTGTGTGGGGACGGTGGTGGTGTGTGGGGACGGTGGTGGTGTGTGGGGACGGTGGTGGTGTTTGGGGACGGTGGTGGTGTGTGAGGACAGTGGTGGTGTGTGAGGACGGTGGTGGTGTGTGAGATGGTGGTGGTGTGTGGGGGCAGTGGTGGTGTGTGGGACGGTGGTGGTGTGTGGGGCGGTGGTGGTGTGTGATGGTGGTGTGTGTGGGGGCGGTGTGGTGGTGTGTGGGGATGGTGGTGGTGTGTGGGGACGGTGGTGGTGTGTGGGGACGGTGGTGGTGTGTGGGGACGGTGGTGGTGTGTGGGAGGTGGTGGTGGTGTGTGGGGACGGTGGTGGTGTGTGAGGATGGTGGTGGTGTGTGGGGACGGTGGTGGTGTGTGGGGACAGTGGTGGGTGCGTGGGTTGTGGGGTCGTGGTGTGTGGGTGGTGGTGTCGTGGTGTGTGTGGGTGGCGAGGAGTGATGGGTGTGACAAAGGTATTAGGAATTTTGGTGAAGTTTAATATTTTGAGTGTTAAAAGAAACAGGGAGATTACTACTACTACTACTGCTACTACTATGGTGGTAATAATGGTTGCCCTCGTGTAACGAGGATTGGCTGAACCTAGGGCCACCTAGGCATGGATTTGTTTGGAGGTGTAGAAGCTGTCGCTAACATAACACCACCTTAAGTTAACAGTTGCATGACCCAGTGTCAAGAATAGTCGGAAGACCGGACAACTCAACTCACTACTGGCTAACCATTACCAGAATATGATCCACAAGTCGATTAACATCAGGTCCCAATTACTGCTGGGTAGTAGACAGGGCAAATGACATAAATATCTTGCCTGGTTTCACCCTGTCGGGGATCGTACCGGATCAGTTTGCTTGCCATGTGAGCATGCTGTTCATTACACAGGTCACTACTACTACTACTTTTTTTTTTTTAAACGTGGCCTCCAGCCTCTAATAGCCACCTTCCCATCCATTTATTTATATTAAATATCTATACATGCAATTCCTATCTGTGTTAAATTAGTTGAGCCGCGATCGATCGCGGCTTTGATGTATTAGCCTCATGATCGATATCTGCAGCAGTTGACGGGTAGGGCAAAGCTCTCTTGTTCCTGAGGGCAGAAACAAAACCGACCGGGAGAGAAGGACAGTCGACATCTCATCAGGCTGTGATAACTTCTGGGCTGCTGCTTTGTTAGGAGATCAGCTCCTTAGTCTGGCGTAAAACATCTTTTTTTTGAGCTGGCTCAGCCTCCCCAATAGCACACCTTCATCACCATTTAATTACCTTTATATTAAGATATCCTAATGCATAAGTAGCTATCCTATCTGTGTTAAATTAGTTGAGCATGAATCTATGTGGCATTGGTGACAATAAGCTTCTGGTCAATATCTGCAGCAGTTGTCGGCGTTGGGGCAAGAAGTTCTCGTTCTGAGGCAGAGCAAAAGCCGACCGAAGGAGAAAGGAACGATCGACATCTCATCCAGGCTGTAACTTAACTTCTGGGCTGCTGCTTCTGATCGGAGATCACCTCCGCGAGTCTGGTAGAAACATCTTGCACTTGGTCCTATCCACAGAGGTTAGTGCCTGAAGGTAAAGCTGCCTTGATCAACGTTTGAATTCTCTCCCCATATGCCCTTCTCTTGTCGTTCTCGTTCCTCCTATGTGCAGCATCGAGAGCTGGAATTCTGTTGACATGCAGCCATGGGATAAAAATCCTGATGTTTCGCTGTCCCGTCCAGAATCTCAGTTGGCGAAGCGTCCACGGGCTTCATTGGATGTGTTTGAAGTCCTGTGTTAGAAGATCCCGCCATCCAATGAAAGGAGGGTCGGTTCTACCATGACATCCCGGCAGATTTCCTTCAACATATTTGCTGTGAGGTCCCTTACCTCGTCATGCCTCATGCATATGAAGCCCCCTTTCTTGCACACCGTGGTGTGATCGCCATCATAGGAAGAGCCACACACGCATTGGGAGGGCAAACCTTCCACTGGCCGACCGTACCTTAGAGCAATGGCATCTGTAAATTCTTTTTTATTAAGACTGAAACCATTTGCCCTTATCGGTAATGTAGTTAACCAGTTCGAGGCGCCCACCTCCTGCGCTATAGCTACTTTTTTTTCAAATTTTCTGGTACCTGCAGCAACAGTTGCTGCAACTTATCATTTTGGCAGTGTTGTCGATCTGTCGTAATGGACCTACTAATCTTATATACTTCACTGGTATCCACTTCCCCTGTTGCATTCTGGGCTATTATGTGGTCCGTGAGGGCTGCCGTGAGTTTAAGTGAATTTTGATGTTCAGTGGCAGCAATCTCCTCTGGATTGGTTAGTCTCATCCCTCCCAGTCTTGATGGAAGTACAAGAAGTGCTCTTTCTGCTGGGGTTAAGTCAGGGTGCTTAACTAATTTAGGAATGAAATTGACACTGATAACTTCTTCCAGAGGGTGAAAGAGGGGTCCGATATCAGGGATAGTACGCATCAGGTAGTTCCAACGATGCTTGACTCCATGGGTGAATGCAGCAAAGGCCGCATGTGGCTCTGTGTTAGCACTCTCAGACAGAGCTTGGATTTCACTAACCCACTCATTCACCTTTCCCGCTACTTACTCGGTTTTGAAGTCCGTAGTGCCAATTACTGTGCCAAGATGTCTTTGGCCGTCCTTAGTTATTTTGACCTCACTTCTGCCAAAAACCTCCAATGCCCGTTCATAATGTTCTGGCTTCACGATGAGGAAGGACTTGCTGGCGTTTGGGTGGTACCCTATTTGTCGACCTCGCGATGTTACCAAGTCCCACCACTTTTCGATGCCTTCCACTTTTCCTGCTCCTGTAAGGTCATCAGAATATGCCACTTGTTTGACCCCGGTTGTTTCAAATTTTATTTCTTGTTGCTACTACTACTACTACTTCTTTCTATTTTTGTTATCGTGGCCTCCAGCCTTCCCCAATAGCCACACCCTTACCGCCATTTTGTTACCTTAAAATTAACTATCCTAATACACAAGTAGCTACCCTGGCTGTGTTGAGTTAGTGGAGCCGCAGAGCTATGCAGCATTCAGTGACTGTTGCCCCAAAGTCGTTATCTGCGACTGTTGTCGGCTTTGGGCCCGATGCTCTCGTTCCCCTGAGGTAAAGCAATGCAGACCTAAGCAGAGAGAAGGACAGTCGATATCTCAACCAGGCTGTAACATAACTTCTGGGCTGCTGCTTCCGTTCAGATAACACCTCCGTGAGTCTGGCGTAAAAGCATCTTGCACCTGGTCCCATCCCGCCAGAGGTTATGAACACCAGAGGAATGAAGCTGCCTTGATCAACGTTCTGAATTCTCTCCCCATATGCCCTAATCTTGTCGTTCTCGTTCTTCCTGTGTGCAGCATCGAGAGCTAGGTTGCGGTGACATGCGGCCATGGGATCAAAAATTCTTATGTCAAAAAAGGCTCGCTGTCCCCCGCGTCCAGAATCCTCGACCATTGACGTCCACACTGGCTTCGTTGAATATGTTTGAAGTCCTATGACGGAGGTTCTCACCGTTCAATGGAAGGAGGGTCGGTTCCACCATGACGTCGTGGCAGATTTCCCTCAGTAGATTTGCTGTTAAATCCCTTACTTCGTCATGGCTCATGCATACGAAGCTCCCTTTCTTGCACACCATGGCGTGGTCGATATCATAAGATGAGCCGCACACGCATTGGGAGGGCAAACCTTCTACTGGCCTACCGTACCTTAGAGCAATGGCATCTGTGAATTCTTGTTTATTAAGGATGAAGCCTTTTGCCCTTATCGGTAACGTTGTTAACCAGTTTGAGGCGCCCACCTCCTGCGCTATAGCTACTTTTTTTTCACGTTCTTTGGCACTTGTTGCAACAGTTGTTGCAGTTTATCACTTTGGGTGTGCTGACGCTCTGTCGTAATGGATCGTCGAATCTTGATTAATTCGTTGGTATCCACTTGACTTGCTGCATTCTGATCTATTATGTGCTCAGTGAGAGCTGCCGTGAGCTTGACAGAGTTCTGAAGTTGTGTACGGGTAAGCTCCACTGGATTAGTCAATCCCATTCCTCCTAGTCTCGGTGGTTGTGCAAGGAGTAACCTTTCTGCTGGAGTTAAGTAGGTTTTTTTTAACTAGTGTTGGGATAAAAGCGACATTGATGGCTTTTTCCAGAGGGCGAAGTAGGGGTCAAATATTAGGATAGTGCGCATCAGGTAATATAAGCGATGCTTGACTCCATGGGTGAATGCAGCAAAAGCCGCATGTGGCTCTGTTTTAGCAATATCAGACAGAGCTTGGATTTCCTTCACCCACCCATTCACCTTTCCCGTTACGTGCTCAGTCTTGAAGTCCTTCGTGCCAATCACCGCACCTAGATGTCTCTGGCCATCCTTTGTTATTTTGACTTCACTTCCACCTAACACTTCCATTGCCCGTTCATAATGTTCTGGCTTCACAATGAGGAAGGACTAGCTGGCGTTTGGATGGTACCCTATTTGTGGGCCTCGTGATGTTACCAGGTCCCACCACTTTTTGATGTCCTCCACTTTTCCTGCTCCTGTTAGGTTATCAGCGTATGCCACTTGCTTGACCTTGGTTGATTCATTTTTCATTGTATGTTGGAGCACAGACAGGCCTAGTGCGTACATTGCCACGGCGACAGGGTCCCCTGCGTTGTTCCCTCAGTTGACTGTATGGTGGTATCTCCTCTTAGGGCCTTGAAGCGTGTTATAAAGAGGTCTGATGGGTTCCATCATACATTGCAAATCTTGGACACTTGATCTTGATGTTGTGCAGTGTAGTCTTGCGGTTGAGTATGTTGAATGCGTTGGCAGCGTCGACCAGAAGTACTGCCTCACAGTCATGCAGCTCAAATACCTTTCTCATGGCGTGAATGGCAGCTTCCCCTCCAGCCTGGTGGCCAGCACATACTTGTAGTTTCCTGTAGGTGCCCTGACATCATCATTTATCACCTCCATTATGCATTTTCCAATGATCCGCCTCAGCACTTCCCCCACCCCTATAAGTCTATATCCTATTTCTTATCCAGGGGAATGAGGCGGCAGGCCGTCAGAGCATGGAGGTGATGGCAGCACGAGGTTGCTAGCTTTCTTGCAAGGGCGGCGATGGCATTGAGAGGTCACTTGCTACTGCACCAAACTTGTTAGTGCTGATGATGACTCTCCAACCGCTTTCATCCAGGCCTGAAGGGCCATCTCCTCCCTGAGTTTTCAGTGTTTTTTTCCCACACCATCCCCCCTGTTATTTTCTCGACAGGACAGCATTTGGCGGTATATAGGCTCCCTGGAACCTGATGCCTTCCTCTTTACTACTACTACTTTTTTTTTTAATGGCCTCCAACCTCCCCCAATAGCCACACCTTCGCCGCCATTTTATTACCTTAAAATTAACTATCCTAATACATAATAATAATAATAATAATAATAATAATAATAATAATAATAATAATAATAATAATAATAATAATAATAATAATAATAATAATAATGATAATAATAAAAGGACACATCTTTCTATGCACAACTCACACAGGACATGGTGAGCTGGGAGAAGGGAGGTGAGATAGACGAATTGCTGGCCTGCTTACAAAAGATTTTGAGATATGTGTTGACCTTGGTTGTTCATTTTGGAAGAATTTATGATGGAAATATTACTGTGAAGGTGATGAAAAATTTGCCATTTTGCGTGGTGGGTGAGTTATTGTATTGTCTTAAAGGTACTAAGTATTAAAATAGTGTGGATTAATAGTTGTTGACCTAGGGACCTTCGCTGGTATCTTAACAGCATGCCTTGAGCTTGCTTCATTGTCCACAAAGAACGTCAACTGTTTCAAGTATGTCAGTGTCGATTAAGGTTAACAGTTACCTGTCTGTGGTAGGGAGTCAAGAAAGATGGTCTCATTAAAAGGGAACTTAAGGTTATTCTCAACGTTAGGTAACATATTAACCACAGTAAAAATAAAAAAAGTGGACCCAAAATGGTAACCTGTGGAACGCCAAAGATGACGCTTTCCGTCCTATTTGTTGAACATTGAGTTTTATTGAATACACAAATACTATTTCCTATGAACCAAAGTCTCTTAATTAATCCTAGAAAGTTTAAACCATCAAATGCCGCACAACAATCTAGACTCACACGACGGCATTCCATTCTTTGACTGAGACCAGATCGAAGTTTATGACTAAATCCTTGAAGTCCATTCCGTGTACAAGATTTTTTGACGCGCAAACAACTTTTTTGATCAAGATTATAATCAACTTCGTAATTGCTGAAGCGAGATGGGAGAAGTTGCTCAGAAACCTTAGAAGTATGTTCATTTTAAGTGGTTGGTTAAAATCACTGGAAATATGCCAGCGGGATCTGAACTAAAGTAAGGGTACACAGCCCAGCATGACTGTTTTAACATGTTTACATCTGGTGGCAATGGTGACAAGACGGGCAGCAGGAAGATAAGTATAGGGGCAAGTCAGTGCTCTACTACTTTGTTTGCTATCATAAGTGAATGCAGAAGGTTATCTTTAGCTTGGAAACATGAAGAGGATGAACCATCAGGGTTAAGAAGGGATGGAATGAACGAGTCTCGACTTATAGTAGCATTTGTGCACATTCCAGTTGTCTTGGGTAAAGTTATTGGGCCATCAGCAATTGTCCGTCTGCTTTACGTAATAACTTTTTGCAAGAATCGTTAAACCACGTCCTATCAATACAGTATTATCCTTGACTTAACAATTCTGCTGGGAACACACTCCTCCATAATATTAATGTAATGAAGCGAGAATTGAGGATGTCAGTTGGATTGAGTTCAGGAAAGATGACCGTTCATGGAATAATCAGAATATGATAACATCCCAATTTAACTCTGTTTTTAAGATAAACTTTTATCTTCATTTACTCGTTAAATATGATTCGTTCAACAATAATACGAATGCTACCAACTGTATAGTGACCTGGACTCTCAGTAGGGGGGAAAAAAACAATAATTACACCAACAACCACAATAGACGTCACCAAGCATAACTAACTCCAACCTATTGCTCAAAAAATATGAATGAACTGGAAACTAACAAGTAGCAGGAGTCTCACTTAACCAGAGTGTGAGCGTTCGTAATGATCCAGAGGCGAGTAACATATTCTTTTTTTTTACGGGAATTAGCCCACCCGGGCACAGGTCACTGACCCACATCAGGGCCTGAGGGCGAAAATGTAATAATAATAATAATAATAATAATAATAATAAAAATAAAAATAATAATAATAATAATAATAATAATAATAATAATAATAATAATAATAATAATAATAATAATAATAATAATAATAATAATAAACCACAAATAAAAATAAATAAAAAATAATCAAAAGTGAGAAACAATATATGTATGTTGTGTTGTCAATAGTAAGAGAAACAATTGAGACCCTGCAATAGTGTGTAAATGAGGCAGAACGTCAAATCAGCAACCTGGGACTTGGTCACAATTTTCGTGATGCCATATGGCAGCAGGGTCTACCATTAGACAACGCATTATGCTTCCAATATCTTCCCAGGAGGTAGTACCTCCCTGTTTGGTAGCTGTCGACTACTACCTTCAGTCACTGAGGAGAAAGTGAAATATGTCATCATCAGGCTGTGGTTAATGGTAAGACAGCAATGGTGAAGGAAGACAGGAGAGATCGACCCCTCAAAAATTATAAAGAGAATAAGAAAATAAAAGAAAAGAAATGAAGAAAGAGAAGTAAAAGAAGAAAATAAGAAGGAAAGAAAAGAAGAAAACGAAGAAAAGAGAAGAAAAACAGGAAAAATAATAATAATATGAAAATAAGAAAGAAAATAAGAAGAAGAAAAAATACAAAAAACAAGAAGTAAAAGAGGAAGAAGATAAAAGAAGAAGAGAACAAAGAAGCTAAAATCAAAATAAAATGGAGAATAACGAAGCAAGGGAAGAGAATAAAAAAGAGAGAAACATGGTGACAAGAAAACACACAAAACAGGAAAAAAAAGAAAGGAGGAAGTAAAGATTATAGAGGCAACAGAACAAGGGAAACGAATAACGGAGACAAGAAGAAGAAAGAAGAAAGAATTCGAGTTCCTTTTGAAGTTTGATGGTCTAGTACATTAATATTTCAAGTTGAGTTATTTGATGTGATTCCAGGGACCTGAGTGGAATACCTCAAGCAGTCTATTCCAATCAGCTTTACTGGACTACCAAATACCCGGGATATTTGGGGGGGAAACGTTTAGATACCATGTTAAAACAAATTTCCGAAAAAATGAAAAAGAAAAAGAAAAAAGACAATAATAACAAGATCCTGGGAATGAAAAGTAAAACAAAACAGAAATGCAGCACAAAGATCAAGTGTTTATGGCGAGAAGGAGACGAGTGATGACAATAAGAACACCAGAAAACCCAAGTAAACTTTAGTCATTTTGAAATAAGTATAAATACACTCTCAAAACTTTCAGGAGTGTACGTCATTTCTTTAAATAGTTGGATGAAGTCGCTGAGAGAGAAGGAGGACTTTCGTTCTTTCTGTAGGTTGGGTTGGGTTGGGTTGGGTTGGGTTGGGTTGGGTTGGAGTCAGGTTGGGTTGGGTTGGGTTGGATAGGGTTGGGTTGGGTTGGGTTGGGTTGGGTTGGGATGGGTTGGGTTGGGTTGTTTTGGGTTGGGTTGGGTTGGGTTGGGATGGGTTGGGTTGGGTTGGTTGGGTTGGGTTTGGGTTGGGTTGGGTTGGGATGGGAGGTTGGGTTGGGTTGGGTTGGGTTGGGATGGGTTGGGTTGGGTTGGGTTGGGATGGTTGGGGAGTTGCGATGGGTTGGGTTGGGATGGGTTGGGTTGGGTTGGGTTGGGTTGCGATGGGTTGGGTTGGGATGGGTTGGGTTGGAGTTGGGTTGCGATGGGTTGGGTTGGTTGGGATGGGTCGGGATGGGTTGGGTTGGGTTGGGTTGGGATGGGTTGGGTTGGGTTAGCCGGGTCAGGTTGGGTTGGGTTGGGATGGTCGGGATGGTTAGGTTGGGTTGGGAGATGGTCGGGATGGGATGGGTTGGGTTGGGTTGGGTCGGGATGGGTTGGGTTGGGTTGGGATGGGTTGGGATGGGTCGGGTTGGGTTGGGTTGGGTTGGGTCGGGATGGGTTGGGTTGGGTTTAATGTGCGAAGAATGAATGAATGAACCAACTAATACTGTAAACACCATAGTCAACATGAATGAGTTTCAATAGAAGACTGTTAAGAGAGAATCCGATTAGGTATGATGGAGTAAACGTAAAAATAACAACAAGAGAAAATAGCTGGCACGATCTTGGGAACGGTAAACCCGTACACAACAAATAAAAGTGAATATTTGGGTGAGAGGGATCTGGAAGGCGGCCAGATCCTCATAAATGATTCATGGTGGAGTTTGGCGGGAACCTGGGAACTGTGAATGGATGTTGGAGCAAACACTTCCACGAGGAGAAAAGTCCTGGTTTACGACGATTTTTACATGTTACAAAAGAGGATATGTAATTTTAGCGATTGCAAAAAGTGTACTTGGCTATTTTCTTTCAGTTTAGACTTCAAAGTTTGCGGAATTGAGTGCAGCAACAGATACAATACAGGAAAGTGGGTTATCAGATCATTAACAGGATCAGATATCCACTGTTCTGTCGTTAAAACTTTGTTGGTTCGTAATTATTTAGGTTAGACAGCGAAGATGTACAAAAAGTGGTACTCTACCGCCGTTAAAAGGAGGCGAGTAATCTCACTCTGACCAAAATAAGTCCCCCATAAAGTTGTACGGGTTTTAGTAAAATGTTTCCTCCTCCAGAGTTTTCACCTCTTATTAAGACGAAATAAAGTGGAACGTGGACAATAACTGATGAACCACACCAGCCACTACAGGGTACACCTTAGCCATTATATCACCAGGTGTGCCATGAAGTGGAATTGTGGGCCCCCTTCACCTAGAGATACCACAAGTTCCACAGCTCTATTACATAATTATTGAAAACATGCAGCTATGGTTCTTGACGCCACAAACAGTGGTTCTATCATACCATAACCATTTGCCACATGAGATAATTATCGTGTGTTTGTACCATAGGTAAGGACTGAATTACAGTTGCTTCGGTTACGTTCTAAATATAGTGGTGAAACTGGCCTATAGTGCAACAAACATTAATTGAGCTGCTAAATCGTATCAGCATCCCATACCAAAGACCAAACCTTGAGTTTAACACTTCTACGAGTCCTGCTAACACAAGCTGAACCAAACAATGTATTTCTGCCATTATGATATATTTACAAATGTGATCTATCACTTGAATGTTAGACGTAGTACCCCAGTCTGAGTAAGTTAATAAATGTCTAATTTTGGAGGTTGATTGTTATATAAAAGTGAAGGTACATGGTATGGCAAAAACAATATTATTTCTTTCCAAAGCAAAGTTTGAGTTGAGGCGGGAAGGCCAAAAAGCTGCTCCGTGTTTTATTTAGAATGCGGGACCTTTTTATTTACATTATCATTCTTACAAAAATTCCTTCTTTATCACTGGCAGGGAACTTTACCAATATTCGTCAACATGGGTTTCGGATTATAGCGATAGGTGGATGAAACACAACTTTACTTTTTCTTGGACCGCGCACAGAAACACTTTGACACACACACACACACACACACACACACACACACACACACACACACGTTAACCCTATAAACAAAACAATATTCCCTGCAACATGTAACCCAGTAAAACCAAATAACACACCCAAGCGTACTTTTGAGTTACCGAGACACAGCAGGTAATGTTTTCTTACAAGCAATCTCTCATCACACGCTTCCATTAGGGCCAACTTCAGACACGTTCTCCTTGGGGGCTACCATGTTTAACTTCAGTGAATTTCAGCGACTGACAAGCAACTAAACGCGGCGTTTCATGAGACTTGAATATTTCTCGCGTGTTTGTTTTTTTTTTCTTTCCTTCCTTCAGTGTCTGATTTATTTGCGTGTTTTTGTGTGTTCTTCTGTTTGTTCACGTTTTAAAATATGTGGCCAATATAGTGTGTGTGTGTGTGTGTGTGTAAAATAATAATAATAATAATAATAATTAACGGTTTATTGAAAGAGCTTGGCAGCCAGAAGGCTGAAAATATACAGTTACATATTTGGGGAATGGGTTACGAATTACAAATAATATACAAGTGACATAAGTGACACAAATAAGACATATAGTAACTTAGATGGGGATCAGCTCAAACTACAGTTCATTTCAACATAGTGACAGTGTAGGGAGCAGTGTTTACTGGGAGTGAATACACTGATTTATTACATGTTATTGATAATTTTTACAATGGTTGGGACTGGGCTGTTCTTATAGCGATCAGTTCGTGCACGTATGGGCTGGAGTCGGTTGTGGTGTCGAACAGCAATTCTCGGACAGGGGATCTCAGGTGGTAGTAGGGGCCGGTGTCGGGGGTGGTGTAGAAGCTTCTTACCAAATTTGCAGATGAGGCCGTGGTGATGGTCAGTGAGAGTCGAAAGGGTCAGTGTGTTGAGCGCTTCTTGATATGTGGAGTAGGAAGGGGAGAGAATAATCTTGCATGCCCTCTTTTGCACTTTTTCTAGGTGTTTACGTTGTGTGGCATTTAGGGAGGAAGACCAGGTGGGGGAGGCATAGGTGAGGTTGGGAAGTATGAATGTTGTGTATACACTGAGGAGCTCGTGTGCGGGAACTCCGAGGGACTTGAGTCGGCGGAGGAGGTGGAGACGGAAACTGGAGGATTTGACAACTTCACTGACGTGTGGTTTCCAATTTAGTTTGTTGTCTATGGTGACGCCGAGGAGCTTCGTGGAATCTACAACCTGGAGTGTGTTCGGACCTAGGGTAATGGAAGGAGGTGGGACAATGTCGGAGGAGAGGTTGATGTGCATAACCATGGTCTTGGTATGGTTGATGGTGACATGGTTGTTGGTGGCCCAGTTTTGGAGACTGTTC
This sequence comes from Homarus americanus, assembly GCF_018991925.1. Lineage (NCBI taxonomy): Eukaryota > Metazoa > Arthropoda > Malacostraca > Decapoda > Nephropidae > Homarus > Homarus americanus. Next base: position 22,935 of record NW_024721236.1, on the reverse strand, counting down.
AATAAATCCTGAAGGGCGGTATAGTTGGGAGCAGAATTGTTGACGCTGATCCCAATGGTGGAGTCGTCGACATATTTCCAGCGAGCAGGGGTTTCTCTTAGGGCATCATTGATGAGCATAAGGAAGCAGAGTGGTCCCATCTTGGTGCCTTGGGGGACGCCACAGGTGAGTGACTGAAAGGTGGAGACAGCCCCTCGGAAGCGTACAGCTTGGCGTCGGTCACTGAGGAAGTCTGTAAGCCATGGTATGAGACTTCTCCGAAGCCCGAGGTCAATAGCTTTGTTTATGATTATATTGTGGTCGACTAGGTCGAAGGCTTTAGTGAAATCAATGAAGGCGACAGCTACAGACGTTTTTCGTTTCTCGAGATGGCGGTATATGTAATCGAGAAAGCTGACAAGACAGTGAGTGGTGGAGGAAGTTTTCATGTTGCCAAATTGCTGAGGGTCTACGACTCCTGCAATATCAGCATAAGCCCAGTCAAACACAAAACTTTCACAGATTAGGCTGGGTATTGGGGTGATTGCAATAGGTCGTAGCTGATTTAAGGATTGTGGGCTGGTTGACTTGGGCACTGGTGATACATAAGAGGTCTTCCAGTCAGCTGGGCATCTGGCTTGACTGAGAGAAGCATTGATGATGGAGCAGAGGGGTTTAGCAAGCTCCAGGGAGAACTCCTTGAATAGTTTCATTGGTAAGTCAATGGGGGTGGTAGAGCGTTTTAATTTTAGTTTGTCCAGGCGTTTTGCTACGTCAAATTCCTCTACTAAGTCAGTGGGAAGGGGGGCTGGTAGGTAAGCAGGGAGAGTGGTTGTGTCAAGCCGTGGGAGCGTCTGGCATATAGTAGCGAAATGGTTATTTGTTTGCTCAGCTGCGTCAACATTAGTGAGATGGCTAAGGAAGGGGAGGGGGTGTGTCATATTGTTTAGTCCACAGAGTTCTTTAAGCTTACCATACCATTGACTGATGTTGGTCTGCTTCAGGTGTTGTAATTTGGTTGGGTAGTGGGACTTCTTTGCAGTGCGTATTTCGCGGATGACTCTGTTGCGAAGTGACCTGTAGCGGATGTGGTCATTGAGATGAAAGGCTCTGTCTCTCTGTTGCATAAGTCTTTTGATCCGAGGTGTGATCCAGGGCAAGTCAGCTGGGTGAGATCTGACGGACTTCTCGGGAAGAAGTGGTGGTGAGCTTCGGTGGTGGTGTTGGTATAATTTATCCATTTGGTTTCCACGTCATCCACGCTGAGTACTTCAGTCCAGGGATAGTGAACTATCCACTGTCCAAAGAGGCGTACTGCAGAGTCAGTAATCGGCCTGTAGGTCTTGATGTAGGGTCTCTGTACTTGAGTGGGAGTGGCAGCAGGGGACCAGAGCACTGATAAGTGTGTGCTACACCCGACAGGAGGCAGTGGTTGAGGAGGTTGGTACTGGTCCGCTAAGTCAGTTAAGATAAGGTCAAGGGTGTTTTGACCGTGTGTGGGGAACGTCACAACTTGTGATAGTGATAGCTGGTCCTGGATATCAGTGGTGTCAATTTCATTTAAATCCCCACATAATACTAACTTGGCACATGGGTACCTAACTCTGAGGTGGTCTGAGGTGGTGATGAGATGATTGATAAGAGTGTCTCTGGTGGGTGATCGATGCGGATGGTATGCTACACAGATTATAATGGAAGCAGTGTTGCGAGGGTGGGCCCGCAGCACGACACGTACCCATAATGCTTCCACATCTGCTGGGACTTGAACATCCAGGCGTGACGGGCGTAGGTCATCTTGACAGAAGAGGGCAACGCCCCCTCCGCGTCTTTGTGGACGAAGGTGATGAAAGAGTTGATATCCCTCAATGTGACACGTTTCAGGTACAATTTGCCAAGTGTGTGTGTGTGTGTGTGTGTGTGTGTGTGTGTGTGTTTGTTAGGGGAATAAATCAATTGATAAGCGAGATCAAAAGAGGAGCTGTATCTCTGGTATAAGAAATTAGCTTTATCGGGTGTTTTAGAAGTAAGCAACACGTGTATCATAATGTATGTTTACACCTTTACTTATTAGTGCCTTATGTGGTGGGGAACTTTAATATTACCCTTAGTCCCTATCGTTGTGTGCGTGTGATAGTCTGTCTGTGTTTCTGTTTGTCTATCGTTGTGTGCGTGTGATAGTCTGTCTGTGTTTCTGTTTGTCTGTCGTTCTGTGCGTGTGCTGGTCTGTGTAGTTCTGTCTACCTGTTTGTCTACCTGTCTGTCCTACCCCAGTTTTCCGTTACCACTCGTTATACACAAACTAATGAAGATACAACCATCAACTGAGGTTAAAGTTCTCACGGTAAAAACAAAGTTAAGTTGAGTTACGAAAAATTAAACAAATTAGTCCACTTAGACGTTAATATCCCAGTATCGTAAGGGTTAACGTTACCATACCAGATATTGTTATAGTATTATAGTGTTTTATGTCTAGTAGGTTAAACGTTCCTGTATATTGGAAAATTATCCTCTGCCTTTGTCATATATCGTAAAAAAAAAAATTACTCATTGGCATCCACTTGGTTTTCAACAGGTTTCTCCCGTTACCACAACAGTACACAAAAGCCAGTAAAGAAATAACCAGTATATAGAAACCAATAGAGACCTTCCCAGTACACAGAAACATATATAGACTTTCCCAGGTTACAGAAACACACATGCAGACCTTCCCAGTACACGGAAATCAATATAAACCTCTCGTTATACTTGGCATGAGTTTACGCTATAAGACAATACTACACGTTGATAATTTTTTTCTATTCAGGACTAGTGATTACCGGTACATGACAAATAATGTTAGGCAATACAGCTTCTTTCTTTCTTTCTTTTGATTTGTATAGCTGATATTTCGTACCACTGTCATTCAATTCTGCTGGTAACACTCATGGACGCTGACTCTTGTGTATTGTTCATATGTTTTGCTGACTCTTGTGTTGTTCATATGTTTTGCTGACTTTTGTGTTGTTCATATGTGTTGCTGACTTTTGTGTTGTTCATATGTGTTGCTGACTCTTGTGTTGTTCATATGTGTTGCTGACTCTTGTGTTGTTCATATGTGTTGCTGACTCTTGTGTTGTTCATATGTGTTGCTGAATTTTACACGACTACGAGATTCATGTTCACGAATGATCCACCTGTATAACACCTGTAGGTATTATAATCATGTACCTGTATAACACCTGTAGGTATTATAATCATGTACCTGTATAACACCTGTAGGTATTATAATCATGTACCTGTATAACACCTGTAGGTATTATAATCATGTACCTCTATAACACCTATAGGTATTATAATCATGTACCTGTATAACACCTGTAGGTTTTATAATCATGTACCTGTATAACACCTGTAGGTATTATAATCATGTTCCTGTATAACACCTGTAGGTATTATAATCATGTGCCTGTGTAACACCTGCCGTTATAATCATGTACCTGTATAACACCTGTAGGTATTATAATCATGTTCCTGTATAACACCTGTAGGTATTATAATCATGTACCTGTGTAACACCTGCCGTTATAATCATGTACCTATTATAACAATCATGTACCTGTGTAACACCTGCCGTTATAATCATGTACCTGTATAACACCTGTAGGTTTTATAATCATGTACCTGTGTAACACCTGTAGGTTTTATAATCATGTACCTGTGTAACACCTGCCGTTATAATCATGTACCATCACATCACCTTCTTCAGAGACTTAACAAGATAAACACTTTATTGATATTTTTTTAACAGGATTGTCAAGGTAATTGTGATGGTGATGGTAATGAGAAGGTGAGAGATGAAGGCTTTTCTCTCTCTCTCTCTCTCTCTCTCTCTCTCTCTCTCTCTCTCTCTCTCTCTCTCTCTCTCTGTTTTCCTTTGCAATCAGAAGAGCCGGAAGTCACCAAAATAAAAATATATTAGAATATAAAAAATAAATAAATAAATAAAAACACCTTTTACGGTAAATGAAATAATATTGATGCAAAATTCGGCAGCAGTCATTAGTCACCGCTGTAATGACTATAAACCAGGTAGTAAATATCCCTAAGTATTGTGATGAGTTTTAGAAAGATTTATTACACAGATGGAATCGAAAAATATTAATTGAGTTTACATGTTAGTGAAGGGAAAAAAGTTTTTGTGTTTATGTAATGCTGTGGTTATTGTCAACATTCATGAAGGGATTGGGAAAAAATCATAATAATTACTTGTTGTCTTAAAATACAGAGTTTATTCTTCATTAGAGGTATATTGTTTGATAGAATGAAACGTGTTAAGGTTCAACTTCCTCAAGAATTATTTTCCTTTATCACCTCTCTCCGCTTTAAGGTAAATACAATTTATATTAATTTTACAACGAAGGGAAATTATATTCTCAGAGTTGGGATAATATTTGTTGGAAATATAATTCATAAATATAATCTGTACTTAAAGGTTTATGGGATTACTACTGATGACCAGACTCAGTAATACTACTACTACTACTACTACTACTACTACTAATAATAATAATAATAATAATAATAATAATAATAATAATAATAATAATAATAATAATAATAATAATAATAATAATAATAATAATAATAATAATAATTAACGGTTTATTGAAAAAGTTCTGCAGCCCGAAGACTGAAAATATACATTGGACAAAAATGACTTATTACATACAAAGACATGGGGTGGGTGGGTCGCTTAACAAAAGCTTTCATTACTGAAAGAAGAAGGAACAATGATTGAACATACAAATTATTATAGTTTACAGTTGATGGCCCGGGCGTGGGCTGGTCATGGAGACACCAGGTGGTGAGGTGTTCAAGTGGTGTAGTAACTCGTCCTCGGGTGTTGATATGAAGGACCTCACGTGTGTGTGTGTGTGTGTGTGTGTGTGTGTGTTTGTGTTTGTGTGTGTGGCCTTAACATACAAGTAACATGGATGCCGTGGAGATGAAGAACGACGTGATGGTAATGGTCTGAATCTATAAATTAGTTATATAACACTACTGCATGTACGGCAGCGGTCCCTCTCTGTCACAGTTGTATCTACAGGTCCTCAGGGTTACAGTTACCAGATAAAGATGTTGTCCTTGAGTTTGTATTTCATTAGCAAACACGACCATCAGATATTAACGTGTCCATCTATATCTCAGTGATGGATATCCTGACAGGAGGAGTCGTAAAGTGGGAGCAAATGAGGTTAATGTATATAACTCGGTATACATCCCCCCTCATGCTAGGTCAGGAGGGCATGGTGTAGGGCATAACTGTGATATAAACAGTAGTACATACGGCAGAGGTCACATGTACAAAAGGTAAAATATTCTGGCTCGTCTCCCTAACCTCCTTGACCTCATAGTTCTCTAACTGGTTATGCGAGAAAGTGTCTTAGTTACGATAGTCGTGATACAGTTTCGATTCCATTTATCTACGTGTTTCAGTGAGCCAATTTGATACAGTCTCATATATCATCAAATTCAGAGGGATATTCTACGTTGTAACCTCTGAGAATTCGCCCTATTTTCTTCAATTCTCAGAGGTTCGGAATTATGAATCCCTGTTGATGTGAGAATTTGATTTGGTTCATTTAACTAACGAATTCAAGTTGGCATCGAAATAGTTAGTATTCACATTACTGCCACTAGATACGTTTACTTCTTCGCCAGCCGAGGAAACAGATGAACGCCTCGAGTGTTTGAGGGATCTGCGTGACCGTGTTTGGTGTGTTGGTCAATGTGTCATTCATAGTTGGAGTCGAGGCCGATGTTGATTTATGGGCACACCCTGAGGGTTTTATACAATGTTGTGTGATTGTGGTGCTTATAGAAACACAGCCTCGAGACATCATGTTGTCTGGTGAATTATAATTTATTATTATTATTATTATTATTATTATTATTATTATTATTATTATTATTATTATTATTATTATTATTGTTATTATTATTATTATTATTATTATTAATCTGATTTCTCATTTCTTGGATTTAGTATTTGTTATGCTTTATTTTAACAAATAAAAATCACAGACGAAACAAAATCACAAACTTAATCTAACCTAACCTAACTTAACCCAACCTAACCTAACCTAACCTAACCTCACCGAACCTCATGTTACACAACCTAACCTAACCTTATTTAGGCTATTTAAAGGAGGTTTCTATATCTCTTGATCTTTCCCCCTAGTAAAAATTATCTCTTTATGTAACATTTTTTATGCATTTTTTTCATAAGACCTTTTTCCTGAAACTTTTATTCCTCCCCTCAGACTGTTTTCTTGATAATAAAAGTTTTTTTTTTCAGTTTTTTCCCACTGACTTTTTCCTCACTAAATTTTCCCCATTGACTTTCCTCCCACTGACTTTTTTCCTTCTGACTTTTTTCCCAGTGCCATTTTCTCAGTAACATATTGTCCCACTGTTTTTCCCACTGATTATTTTCTCATTTTCTTTCCCATTTTATTTTTTCCCATTTACTTATTTCCCATATATTTTCCCAACACCGATGAAACAAGAGAAGTTATTAAATTTATTCTCTAAACCGTCTTCATGGTAAAGACTAAAAGATATTTGAATGAACATAAAATAAACTAACGGAAGATAGATGACACAGCACAAACACACTAAGAAGTTGATTGTCGTCTGCCAGTGTGTGTGTGTGTGTGTATGTGTGTGTGTATGTGTGTGTGTGTGTAACTTTAGTTTATTAGAAGACGTCTGAGAGTTTGTCCAAAAACATACATTTAAGTTATTTTTTGTTTTGTCTGTGTATACTTTTGTGAGTTAGTTTCTGTTATTGTTTAGTATTTCTTTCTTGATTTTAGTTTGTTTGTTTGTCTGTTTCTTTGTCTGTCTGTCTGTCTGTCTGTTTGTTTGGTGTTTGTTTGTTTGTTTCTCTCTTTGTCTTTTTCCCTCTTTGGTAATTACACTTGTAGTTCATCAAGAATTAAGAATTAAGAGAAATAGAACTCTGATTGTAAGGAATGTCTTCATGATGCCGATGTCTGTGCAACAAGGTAGTTCAATCACCATATTCGACATCATTAACAGGTTGTTTTGATTCGGCAATTACCTTGTACAGAAATGTTCTTGGTTTGAAATATGTGTCGGAATTTGTTAGAATTTGAGTTTCATTGTTTGGGAATTCCTCTGTAGAGATTGGTAATTTTATATTCATTTAGACGTAGAAAATATACGTGTCTAATATCGACATTTTGACATTGATTAGTTTAGATCTGTGATAGTTACTCTATGCATCTGCGATTTATTGATATTTAAAATGAAGATGTTTGGCCTGGACGTTATGAACTCGGAACTGTTGGATTAAAACAACACTTGTCATGATCGACTTCAAGACTCACGAACGCGAGATCGATTACTCATTTGTATTATTAAATTCTGATGTCTTGTTCTTGAAAGCGGAAATCTTAAAAGAGAATCATCATAAAATTAACCTATATAATCTCTTAACTCATATTAAGTGAATATATTTCGTTAAAGTAGAGTCTCAGTGTAATGTTAATGTAATTTTTTTTATGTTATTGGTATGTTTTAGTTTAAGGTAAATAGCTAGATACATTCGTACACCTTCAGCTGTATAGAATTTTCGTTGAACGAACATTTAAGAATCTTCGCTATTTTTAATTGTGTTAAGCTGCGGTCACACTAAGGTTTCTACCCAAAATAAATCCACCATAGCGTTGATTTTTCAACGAACTACTCAAGTTGTCTCGACAGCGACAACTTATTTGTTGTCGAAGGTGGGTCGATACGGAGCGTCTGCAAGTGCACGGTACAGTGGGTTGATATTTTATATAGAGAGTCTATTGTATTAATAAAATTTACACATTTCTTGTTTTTTCTTATTAATGTTAGAATGTACAAAAATATAAAAAGTATATTTCAATTACAAAACATGAGCAAAAATGTCAGAGTAAATAAAAAAAAAATATCACGACGGGAATTTCATTTGACTCTTAAAGTATTTGCGTCTCTTTTGTTAACAAACATCTCTTGGACGCTACAGTCGTTTTTTTTTTGTCTTGGTCTTCCTTAACAGGACCACACATCTCACTAAAGCGGTTAATGCTGCCATAGAAACATACAATGAAGCCACCCTGCTCTCCAACTGAGTTCAAACTAGCTGCGCGAGCTGGGCGCCTGGCCAATGGTTCCTTTCGCCAGTGTGACCAGTGTGTGGATCGTACCGTTGACTTATTGCCTATGGATGAAATGTTGTTGTGGATTTATTGCATGAAAAACCTCTAGTGTGACCGTAGCTTTAGTGACGGTGAGCGAAACAATGGTTGATGAATCCGTAGACTTCTCAACACATTTTGAACACCTGAGTATACCCTAATGTTCTGAGGACGTCAAGTTTAATTCCACGTACAACAGATGATTAACTTTATTGCTACAATCTATTTGGAAAAATTAAATTGACTAATGAAAAATAAAATGAATTCGTTCTTCTTCAGCAGATAATAATGTTAAAGTGCTTAATTGAGATTATTGTTATTTTCATGGTTTGATATATTTATAAGGAACCCGTTCATCTGCAAGTTTTTGTTAGTATGTAGTGATGAGGTTTTGTGTGTGTGTGTGTGTGTGTGGTTCTAGTTGCGCCTCACTAGTTGACCTCTGTTCTCTCTCTCTCTCGGGAAGTTAGTTCATGGACTAGGTAGCGTATATGGGCGAGGGGAAGGGGTAGGAGGATCATCGAGGGTAAGCTCTTATATTTTTTACATAAATTTGGACTATTAGTTTTTTATCAAGAATTATCCACAGTCTTATTTATATTTCATATAATTTTTTTTTAATATTCTGTTTGTAAGTAATATAGTTCTGTTTTATTATATCTTAAGGTTTAAATACAAAAATGATAAACGGAACTATATATGTGTTTATATAAGCTAATACTGTATAGATAGGAGTATTTATAAAGGCTCTGGAAATATACCATCAAGTTTCCTTTCCTCAGTTAATATGTCGTCTTTACCGATTTTTTCAGATTTTTGGAGGATTCTGTTATAAGCTCGTTCAGTGTTCATCATATTACTGTGATGTTGTTCCTTCATGGCCGTTTTATGAAACACATTTTCCTCTTTTGTTATCGCGGACTTTATATGCTAATTACCTGGTAGTACTCTGCGTATGCTACTCAGCCGAGAGTACTCTTTATATAGCAATTAACTGGTACTTGTTTGGCTGTCTTGTCGGTAGTGTGTTCATGAATGGTCTCAGTAATGACGATGTGACGAGACGAGGGGAGGGGGGGGGGAGGCTGTGTGGGCTGACGGGGAAGCACTCAGGTAAATGTCACCAGGTGTGTAGATAATGCTGAAATTTACATCATCATGAAGGCAACGCCAAGGTGCCTGGGAATACCTGTAGATTACCCTTCTCCTCTCCCAGTTAATTTCACCTTAATATTAACTACCCTAAAGCTAACCTAACCTAACCCATACAGGTGAGGCAACATCTCTTTACAATATACCATACAGTGTATATGTGTATATATATATATATATATATATATATATATATATATATATATATATATATATATATATATATATATATATATATATATATATATATACATATATATATATATATACACACATATATCACATAATCACGTCAATCACTATCATAAATTTTATCTTTTGTGATTTGGTGTGTTGTACCTGTTAAGACACTGAGATATGAGGAGTGGTTACGGCATGGTCACGAGTTACGACTCACTCAGCAACAACAGCAACAGGGAAGGTGATAAAAGCTGGGTGTTGTGGTATGTGGTGTTGTGGGTAATGCAGTTTGAGAACAGGGAGTGACACTACTTGTTAATGATGTGAGGTACTATTCAGCTTAGCAGGTCTCCTTAAGCTTTCTAGGTATAATTAAGCTAATGGTTTACACAAAGAACATAAAGCGAGATGATAGACTGATATGAAGTATTCGTTTTTTAGTTTGTAATATTTGACAGATGTAAAATATCTCCTGTGTTGAGATATGATATAACAACTCCTGGGATGTTTGGTTACTTAGGTTGTCTCGTAGTCTATCATTATGACGTGTTGAGTAAGGGTGAGTCAGCTGATGGGTGTTGTGGCTAAGTGTCTGTAGTTTTAACATATTGCTGGATTTCTTTATTATGTCTTTGATCAAACAATTCCGTCATCATTACACAGTAGAAATTCTGATCTAGATAATCGTTTTTGGTTAGTCTTTTGTTTTCTTCTGCTTAATTACTAGAGGTTTCAAATTAGTTTACAAAGTTTCAGCTCATCACTAATGGTGTGAAATATAGTGGAAAACTTATTTGTTTAATCATATATCAAATATTTTCCTTTGCACTTAAGTATTTGAATAACGTGAGTGTGAAAAGTGTGTGTGTGTGTGTGTGTGTGTGTGTGTGTGTGTGTGTGTGTATGGACAGACCGCCGGGGCATCATTTATAACTTATTGCTACGTGTAAATTTACATCAACTTAATATCAGTAGTGACGAGACTATTTGTCAGTATGATTAGTAAGCATAAAAGTATGTCACTATAGTTACTCAAATCGTTAATGAAGATAGATACTCTCTGTGCTTGACCCTGGCCGAGGCTATGTCCTGATAGCGCCCGTACGACATCAGTTAATTTATAAGAGCATTATAGTAAACAAAGCATGTTTAGTATTGCCCGATCAGGGAGTGAGTAAATGAGAGGCTTCGGATTCACATCTCACGGAGAGGGTGGATTGACAACGCTGAGTGTACCAGATGGATAAGTCCCCTGTTGTACCATCGTGCACAAAAGTCGTGTCCACTACCCAGCCACAGTGAGGTTAGTCTAGTAACAGGCTGTGTGTAGGTGGAGCATAACATCGTGAATTCCGCAATCACTGATAACAAAAAGAATGTCATAGAGATAGTTAATATTATTAAGCATGGTGAGAGATGTGTAACGGGTAAATAAAAGCACTACAACGACCATATCTCTGCCGTTCATGGCTACGACGGTGAGATCGATGGGCACACCAGTAATTAATTCTCCCTGACTACCAGTAATGGTAGTCACAGAGAATACACAAGTTGTTACCAAGGTTGGAGCCACCCACACCAGGGGAAGGAGGTGATGTCGAACACTGAAACATGCCGAGGTCTCATTCCTACCATCGTCGTCACCAACAGGTAAGTCACATTAATTTGTCACCATAGCCCATGTCGTCCTTATAATATTGCAGGGTGTCCCATAGAATGACAGCAGATATTTGATGAGGTAAAAGAATATGTGATATTGAGTTAAATATCTTCTATACACATAAGCATTTTTCGATTTACTTTAGGCGTGAGATGGGTTGTAAAAATTACGCAGGACAAAAATTTTGCCATGTTATATTTTATTTTTCTTACCAATTGCAGCCATACTGTGTGCTGTTGTAATCCTTATTGCAGTATATTTGTTATATTTCTGTATATTTGTGTTATATTTCAGTATATTTGTGTTATATTGCAGTATATTTCTTATATTTCAGTATTTGTGTTATATTTCAGTATATTTGCTTTATATTTCAGTATATTGCAGTATATTTGTTATATTTCCAGACGGTGTTATACCAGCATATTTGTGTTATATTCAGCATATTTGTTATATTTCAGTATTGCGTTATATTTCAGCATATTGTGTTATATTTGCATATTGTGTTATATTCAGCATATTGGTGTTATATTGCAGCATATTTGAGCAGTATTTCAGTATATTTATGTTATATTTCAGTATTTGTGTTATATTTGCATATTTGTAAGCTATATTTCAGCATATTTTGTGTTATATTGCAGCATATTTGTTATATTTCAGTATATTTGTATATTTACATATTTGTACACAGCATGGGTAATTGTATATATTTCAGTATATTTGTATTTCTGCATATTTGCATATTTCAGGATACGGTGTTGATATTGCAGCATATTTGTTATATTTCTGTTATATTCAAGTTATATTGCTATATGCTTGATATATTTCTAGCATATTTGTTTATATTTGCATATTTGTGTTATATTACCGTATATTACATATATTTCATATATGTGTTATATATCAGCATATTTGTGTTATATTTCAGCATATTGTGTTACATTTAGCATATTTGGTGCTTGCTATTTGGCATATTTTGTTTTTATTTCGGTATATTTGTGTTATTTAGCATATTTGTGTTATATTTCTCAGTGAGCATTATGTTACACTTCAGTGCATGGTGTTATATTTCTCGGTATATTTGTTAGTTTTAGTATATTGTGTTATATTTCAATATATTTGTGTTATATTGCAGCATATTTCTTTATATTTCAGCATATTTTTATATTTGTGATATTTTATATTTCAGCATTTGTGTTATATTTCAGCATATTTGCTTTTATATTTCCAGCATATTTGTGCTGCACAGCAGCATATTTTGTCATATCATACATTTGTTATATTTCAGCATATTTGTGCTATATTTCATATACTTGAATATACTCAGCATATTTGTTACATTCTCAGTACATATGTGTTATATCATAACACATTTGTTACATCTTAGCATATTTGTGCTATATAATTTAAAGTGACATCCGTTACATTTAAGCATATTTTGTGTTATATCAATATATTTGTTGAGTTTTAGCATATTTGTGTTACATTTCAGCATATTTGTTATATTTAAGCATATTGTGTTATATTTCAGCATATTTAAATTATATTTGCGCATATTTGTTATACCAGCATACGGTGTTATTTCAGCACATTGTGTTATATTTCAGCATATTTGTGTTATGTTTCTGGCATATTTGTGTTATACGTAAGTAAAGTTATATATTTGTTATATAATAGCATATTTGGTGTTATAATCAGCATATTTGTTATATTTCAGCATATTTGTGTTATATTTCAGCATATTTGAATTATATTTCTCGGTATATTTGTTGCACTTCAGTATTTTGTGTTATATTTCCGTATATGTGTTTGTGTTATATTGCAGCATATTTGTTCTGGTGCCTAGCATATTTGTGTTTTATTTCAGCATATTTGGTGTTATATTGCATATATTTGCCATATTTCATAAATTTGTAAGTATATATCGAAGCATATTTGTGTTACATTTTGGCATATTTGTGTTGTATTGCAGTGTATTTGATAACTCTTAGCATATTTGTGTTATATTTCACTGTATTTGAATTTATATTCAGTATATTTGTTATATTTCAGCATATTTGTGTTATATTTCAGCATATTTTAATTATATTTCTGCATATTTGTGTTATATTGGCAGTATATTTCTTATATTTCAGTCTAATTTGTTATATTGGCATATTTGTAATATTTCAGTATATTTGTGTTATATTTAAGCATATTTGTGTTATATTGCGGTATATATTTTGCTATTTGCATATTTGTGTTATATATTTCAGTATATTTTGTGTTTTATTGCAGTATATTTTGTTATATTTCAGTATTTTTATGTTATATATCAGTATTAAAGGTGTTAAATTTCTCGTATATATGTGTAATATTACAGTGTATTTGATATATTTCTGTTATTTTGTGTTAAAATTTAGTATATTTGATATATTTCAGCATAATTGTGTTATATGCATTATTGTGCCTATTTCAGCATATTTGTGTTATATTGCAGTATATTGTTATATTTCAGCATATTTGTGTTATATTTCAGCATATTTGAATTATATTTTATATATTTGTTATATTTCAGTATACGGTGTTATATTGCAGCATACTTGTTATATTTCAGCATATTTCATATATTTCAGTATATTTGTGTTATATTACATATTTCTTATATTTCTGTGATGGTGTTATATTACAGCATATTTGTTATATTTCAGTGTTTGTGTTATATTGCATATTTGTTATATTTCTAACATATTTTGTTTTATAATAGCATATTTGTTATATTTCAGCATATTTGTTATATTTGTGCATTTGTATATATTTCAGCATATTTACGTTATATTTCAGCATACTTGCCGTAAATGTGGCATATTTGTTACATTCTCAGCACATTTGTTACACTCAGTATATTTGTGCCATATTTCAGCATAACTGTGTTACATTCTCAGCATATTTGCGTTATATTTCCATATTTGTGTTTATATCTAGCATATCTTATGTTGATATCATAAGCATATCTTGTTTTATATTCTCAGCATACTTCCAGGTTATATTTGGACATTTTGTGCACATTTGCAGCATATCTTGGTGTTATTATTTTAGAACATGGTGTTATGGCTTCGGTATATTGTGTTATATTTCAGGATACTTGTGTTATAATAGCATATTTGTTACTTCAGCATATCTGCGTTATATTGTATTTATATTTCAGCATATTTGTTATATTTCGTATATTTGAAAGCATTGCCGTATGCTGGTTATATTTAACATATATGTGTTATATATCGTTATTTGGTGTTATATTTCGGCATATTTGTGTTATATTGCAGTGTATTGATATATTTGAGCATGTGCCAGCATTTCACAGTACACACATTTGTGTCATATTTCTTCAGTATATTTGTGTGTTTTATTTCCTGGTATATATTTGTGTTATATTTCAGTATATTTTTGTTATATTTCAGCATATTTGTGTTATTTGCAGCATATTTTATTTTTCAGTATATATTTTATATTTCCAGGATATTTTGACATATTCTCAGCATTTGTGTTATATTTCAGCATATTTGCTTAATATTCAGCATATTTGTGCTGTATTGCGTTACTTTTGTAATATTTACATATTTAAGAGTTATATTGGCATATTTGCGTTATATTTCAGCATATTTAAATATATTAGCATATTTACAGTATTTCAGCATATATGTGTTATATTGCAGTAACATATTTGTTATATTTTAGCATATTTGGTGTTGTTTCAGCATATTCATATTACATATTTGTGTTATATTGCAATATATATTTGTTATATTTAGTATTTGTATATATTTCAGCATATTTACATTAAGCATATTCTCATATATTTCAGCATATTTAAATTATATTTCAGCATATTTATAGTTTCAGCATATTTGTGCTATATTTCAGCATATTTGTGTTATATTCTCAGCATATTTGTGTTATGTTTCGGCATATTTGTGTTATATTGCAGAATATTTGTGTTATATTGCAGCATATTTGTTATATATTATATATTTGGTGTTATAATTCAGTATATTTGTTACATTCTCAACATATTTGAAGCATTTCACATATTTGAACTATATTTCAGTACATTTGCTTGGTAACTCGTTATTACTTCCAGAAGAGTAGTTCATATTTGTGTTATACGCAGTTTATTTGTTCTGTGTCAGCATATTTGCGTTTTATTTCAGTATATGTCATAAGCATATTTGTTATATTTCAGCAAATTTGTGTTATATATCAGCATTATTTGTGTTGCGATTTCGGCATATCGGTGTTGTATTGCAGTGTATTTGATATAAATTTCAGTATATTTGTGTTATATTTTACTGTATTTGAATTATATTTCAGCATATTTATATATTTCAGCATATTTCTGTTATATTTTAAAGTATTTTAATTATACTTGCATATTTGTGTTATATTGCGCATATTTCTTATATTTTGTGTCTAATTTTGTTATATTGGCAGTATATTTGTAATATTTGCAGTATATTTGTGTTATATTTGCTATATTTTGTGTTATATTGCGTATATATTTTATATTTCAGCATATTTGTGTTATATTTCAGCATATTTGTGTAATATTGCAGCATAATTGTGTTATATTTCAGTATATTTGTGTTATATATTTGCATATTTGTGTTATATTTCAGATACGGTGTTATATTGTAGTATATTTGTTATATTTCAGCATATTCGTGTTAGTATTGCAGCATATTTATATTTCAGCATATTTGTTAAATTTGTGTTATATTACCGTATAATATTGGTTATATTTCATATATGTTATATCAGCATACGGTATATATTTCTCAGTATTGTGTTACATTTTAGCATATTTGTGCTCATATTTCATATATTTGTGTTTTATTTTGCATATTTGTATATATTTCAGTATATTTGTGTTATATTTCAGCATATTTTGTTATATCACAGTGTATTTGTGCTATATTTCTGCATATTTGTTATATTTCAGTATATTTGGTGTTATATTTCATTATATTTTGTGCTTATAATAAGTATTACTTTTATATTTCAGCATATTTTATATTCTGTGATATTTCCTTTTGTTTACATTCTCAGCATTTGTGTTATATTCTCAGCATATTTGTTTTATATATTTACATTTGCTGCACAGCATATTTGTCATATTTCAGCATGGAGTTATTTCAGCATACGGTGTTATATTAGCATATTTGAATTATATTTCAGTATTTGTAAGCATATTTAGCATATATGTGTTATATTGCACATATTTGTTATATTTTAGCATATTTGTGTTATATACTAGCATATTCATATATTTAAGCATATTTGTGTTATATTGCAATATATTCATATATTTTAGTATATTTGTGTTACATTTCAGCATATTTGTTATATTTAAGCATATTTGTGTTATATTTCAGTATATTTAAATTATATTTTAGCATATTTGTTATACTAGCATATTTGTGTTATATTTCAGCATATTTGTGTTTATATTTCAGCATATTTGGTGTTATGTTTCGGCATATTTGTGTTATATTAAGAATATTTGTGTTATATTGGCAGCATATTTGTTATATACATTAGCATATTTGTGTTATAACTCAGTACATTTGTTACACGCATATTTGGTGTTATATTTCAGCATATTTGAATTATATTTTTGCATATTTGTTGTACTTCAGCATATTTGTGTTATATTTCAGTACATGTTTGTGTTATATTGCAGCATATTTGTTCTGGTGTCAGCATATTTGTGTTTTATTTCAGTATATTTGTGTTATATTGCAGCATATTTGTTATATTTCAGTAAATTTGTGTTATATAATGTTAATATTTGTGTTACATTTGCACATTTGTGTTGTATTGCAGTGTATTTGATAAATTTCTCAGCATATTTGTGTTATATTTCACTGTATTTGGAATTATATTTCAGTATATATTTGTTATATTTCAGTATATTTAGTTATATTTCAGCATATTTTAATTATATTTCTGTATATTTGTGTTATATTGGCATATTTCTTATATTTCCAGTCTACTTGTTACATTGCAGCATATTTGGTAATATTTCAGCATATTTGTGTTATATTTAAGCATATTTGTGTTATATTGCAAGTATATTTTATATTTCAGCATATTTGTGTTATATTTCAGCATTTGTGTTTTATTGCAGTATATTTGTTATATTTCTCATATTTTTTATGTTATACATCAGCATAGTTGGTGTTAAATTTCGGTATATATGTGTAATATTACAAAAGTGTATTTGATATATTTTCTCAGCATATTTGTGTTAAAAATTTAGTATATTTGTTATATTTTAGTATAATTGTGTTATATTGCAGAATATTTGTGTCATATTTCAGTATATTTGTGTTATATTGCAGTATATTTGTTATATTTCAGTATATTTGTGTTATATTTCAGTATTTGAATCATATTTCAGCATATTTGTTATATTTCAGCATATTTGTGTTACACAGCAGTATATTTGTTATATTTCAGTATATTTTTGTTATATTTGTGCATATTTTGTGTTATATTGCAGTATATTTCTTATATTTCAGTATATTTGTGTTATATTTCAGTATATTTGTGTTATTTTTATATTTGCGTTATATTGCAGCATATTTGAAAGCTATATTTCAGCATATTTGTGTTACACAGCAGCATATTTGTTATATTTCAACATATTGTTTTATATTGCATATTTCTCAGTATATTGTGATATATTTCAGCATTTGTGTTATATTTCAGCATATTTACGTTATATTTGTGCTGTAATGCAGCATATCATATTTATATATTTTGTGCATATTTCAGCATATTTGTGTTATATTTCTGGCATAATTGTGTTATATTTCAGCATATTTATGTTATATTCTGCATATTTGTGTTATATTTTAGCATATTTGTGTTATATTGCAGCATATTTGTTATATTTCAGCATATTTGTGTTATATTTGACATTTTTGTGCAATATTGCAGCATATTTGTGTTATATTTCAGAATATTTGTGTTATATTTCTGCATATTTGTGTTATATTTCAGGATATTTGTGTTATATTGTATATTACTTCTGTTATATTTCAGCATTCGTGTTATACTGAAGCATATTTGTTATATTCTCAGCATATTTGTTATATTTCGTATATTTGTGCTATATTACACACATTGGTTATATTTAACATATATGTGTTATATACACATATTTGTGTTATACTTTGGGTATATTTGGTGTTATACGTAAGTGTACGGATATATTTCAGCATATTGTGTTACATTTAGTACATTTGTGTCATATTTCAGCATATTTGTGTTTTATTTCTCGGCATATTTGTGTTATATTTTGCATATTTTTGTTATATTTCAGCATGGTGTTATTTGCAGTATATTGTTTATTTTTCATATATTTCTTATATTTCTAGATATTTCTTTTGTTATATTTTCAGCATTTGTGTTTTATTCTCAGTACATATTTGCTTAACATTTCAGCATATTTGTGCTGCATTGCGTTATTACTCTTGTAACATTCTGAAAGCATATTTGAGTTACATTCGCATATTTGTGTTATATTCTCAGCATATCTGAACTATATTCATATATTTTATGTTACCTCAGCATATATGTGTTATACTAAGTAACATATCTTGTTATATCTTTTAGTATTACTTCCTGGTGTTGGCACTTCAGCATCTCGTTATATTTGGGTTATATCTGTGTTATATTGCAACATATTTGTTATATTTTTAGCATATTTGCGTTATATTTCAGCATATTGTACATTTTAGCACATTTGTGTCATATTCAGCATATCGTGTTTTATTTCTCGGTATATTTGTGTTATATTTCAGCATATTTTTGTTATATTTTGGCATATTTGTGTTATTTTAAGTATTATTTCTTTATTTTCAGCATACTTCCTTTATATTCTTATGATTACTTTTGTTACATTCATATCTTGTGTTTACATTTCCAGCATACCTGGCTTCAACATTTCAGCACATATCTGTGCTGTATCATAAGCATACCTGGTAACACTCAGCACATATCTGAGCCATACTCCCTGGGCACATCTAGTGCTATATTCTCAGCACATCGGAACTACACTCCAGCATACTTCCATGCTTACATTCTCAGCACATATGTTATAATGGGCAACATATTTGTTATATTTTATATTCTATGTTATATTTCAGCATATCCGTTATATCGAAGACATTTGTGTTTATAATAAGTAACATATTGCATATTTTAGCATATTTATGTTATATTTCAGCATATATTTGTTATATTTACATATTCTGTTATATTCAGCATATTTAAATTACATTTCATATATTGTTTACATTTTTGCGCATATTTGTTATATTTCAGCATTTGTGTTATATTTCAGCATATTTGTGTTATGTTTTGCATATTTGTGTTATATTGCAATATTTGTTATATTGCAGCATTTGTTATATATTAGTATATTTGTGTTATAATTCAGTGCTATTTGTTATATTTCAGCATATATTTGTGTTATATTTTCAGCATATTTGAATTATATTTCAGCATATTTGTTGTACTTCCGCATATTTTGTGTTATATTCTCAGTATATTTGGTGTTACATTGCAGTTTATTTGTTCTGTGTCAGCATATTTGTGTTTTATTTCAGCATATTTGTGTTATTGGGCAGCATATTTGTTATATTTCAGCAAATTTGTGTTATATAACGTTATTTGTGTTACATTCTTTGGCATATTTGTGTTGTATCATAGTGTATTTGATAAATTTCAGCATTTTATGTTATCTACTGCATTTAAATTATATTTCAGCATATTTGCTATATTTCAGCATATTTGTGTTATATTTCAGCATATTTAATTATATTTTCAGTATATTTGTGTTATATTGCATATTTTTATATTTCAGTTCAATTTGTTATATTGCAGTATATTTGTACTAGCATATTTGTGTTATATTTAAGTATATTTGTGTTATATTATAGTATATATTTTATATTTCAGTATATTTGTAGTTATATTTCAGCATATTTGTGTTTTATTGCGCATATTTGTTATATTTCTCAGCATATTTGTGTTATATTTCAGTATATTTGCATTATATTTATGTATATTTGTGCTGTACGCAGTATATTTCTGCATATTTGTGTTATATTTCAGTATGTTTGTGTTATATTGCGTTATTATTTGTTATATTTCCTCAGCATTTTGCGTTATATATCAGCATAGTTGTGTTAAATTTCGGTATATTTGTGTAATATTGTTAGTGTATTTTGATATATTTCAGCATATTTGTGTTAAAATTTAGTATATTTATATATTTCAGCATAATCAGGCATTTCAGAATATTTGTGTCATATTTCAGTATATTTGTGTTATATTGCAGCATATTTATTATATTTTAGCATATTTGTGTTATATTTCAGCATACTTGAATTATATTTCAGCATATTTGTTATATATTTCAGCATATTTGATAATGCAGCATATTTTGTTATATTCTCAGCATATTTCTTGCTATATTTCAGCATATTTGTGTTTATATCATATATTTCTGCATTCCAGCATATTTGTGCTATATTTCAGCATATTTTGTGTTATTTTTTAATATTTGTGCTATATCAGCAGCATACTTGTTATATTCTCAGTACATTTCCAGGCTATAATGTTAAGACATTTGGTTATATTCTCAGCATATCTTTTGTTACATTCTTCGTTATTACCTGTGTTACATTTCAGCATATTTGTGTTGGGTTTTGGCATATTTTGTGCTATAATAAGAACATCGGTGTTATATCATGTTATATCTATTATATTAATAGCATACCTTGTGTCATAATCCAGCATATTTGTTATATTTCAGTATATTTGTGTTATATTTCAGCATATTTGAATTATATTTCAGTATATTTGTTGCAATTTCTCAGTATATTTGTGTTATATTTCAGCATATTTGTGTTATATTGCAGTATATTTGTTCTGTGTCACATATTTGTGTTTATTTCAGTATTTGTGTTATATATCAGCATATTTGTGTGTTACATTGGTATATTTAATGTATTGTGTATTTGATAAATTTCAGTATATTTGTAAGTATATATTTACTGTATTTGAATTATATTGCAGTATATTTGTTATATTTCAGTATATTTGTGTTATATTTCAGTATATTTGCATTATATTTATGTATATTTGTGCTGTATTGCAGTATATTTCTGTATATTGTTATATTTCAATATGTTTGTATATATTGTTATTATTTGTTATATTTCAGTATTTTTGCGTTATATATCAAAGCATAGTTGTGTTAAATTTCGGTATATTTGTGTATATTGCAGGCATGATATATTTCAGCATATTTGTGTTAAAATTTAGTATATTTGTTATATCAGCATAATTGTGTTATATTTTGTGCTATACCAGCATACGCAGCACAGCATACTTGTTATATTTTAGCATATTGTGTTATATTTCTCAGCATATTTTGTATTATATTTCAGCATATTTATATATTTCAGCATATTTTGTGATATATTGCAGCATATTTATATTTCAGCATATTTTTGTTATATTTCAGCATATTTGTGTTATACACAGCAGCATATTTCTTTGTATTTCAGCATATTTGTGTTATATTTCTGCATATTTGTATATTTTTAATATTTGTGTTATATTGCAGCATATTTGTTATATTTCAAAGTATATTTGTGTTATATTATATATTTTGTTATATTCTCAGCATATTTGTGTTATATTTCAGCATATTTGTGTTATATATTTCAGCATATTTGGTGTTATGTTTTTGCACATTTGTGTTATATGTTAACATTTGTGTTATATTGCATATTTGTTATATATTAGCATATTTGTGTTATAATTCAGTATATTTGTTGTTATATTTCAGTATTTGTTATATTTCAGCATATTTGAATTATATTTCAGCATATTTGTTGCATTTCAGTATATTTGTGTTATATTCAGCATATTTGTGTTATACAGTATATTTTGCTCTGTGTCAGTATATTTGTGTTTTATTTCAGTATATTTGTGTTATATATCTGTTATTTAAAAGTTACATTTCGGTATATTTGTGTTGTATTGCAGTGTATTTGATAAATTTCAGTATATTTGTGTTATATTTTACTGTATTTGAATTATATTTCAGCATATTTGTTATATTTCAGTATATTTGTGTTATATTTCAGCATATTTGGCATTATATTTATGTATATTTGTGCTGTGTCATAAGTATATTTCGGTATATTTGTGTTATATTCTTTGTATGTCGAAATAGGTTAAAAGTACATTTGTTATATTTACATTTTATGTTATATCAGCATAGTTGTAAGTTAAATTTCGGCATATTTGTAATATTTGATATATTTCAGCATATTTGTGTTAAAATTTAGCATATTTTATATATTTCAGTATAATTGTGTTATATTTCAGGAATATTTGTGTCATATTTCAGTATATTTGTGTTATATTGCAGTAAGCATATTTGTTATATTTCAGCATATTTGTGTTATATTTCAGCATATTTGAATTATATTTCAGAATATTGTTATATTTCAGCATATTTGTGATATATTGCAGTATATTTGTTATATTTGCATATTTTTGTTATATTTTCAGCATATTTGTGTTATATTGCAGCATATTTCTTTATTTCAGTATATTTGTGTTATATTTCAGTATATTTGTGTTATTTTTTATTATTTGTGTTATATTGCA
>NW_024721235.1:0-4363 GCF_018991925.1 Homarus americanus | reverse complement strand
CCTACACACACCCCAATACACCATCACACCCCAATACACACCCACACACCCCAACACCACCCACCCACACCCCAACACCACACACCAGCACCAACACTGACACCACACACCCCAACACCACACACACCCAACACACACACCCCAACACCCACACACCCCCAACACCCACACACTGCACCCACACCCAAAACCACACACCCCAACACCCCAACACCACACACACCAACACCCCAACACCCCAACACACACACACACCCCAACACACACACATCCCAACACCACACACACCCCAACACCACACACACCCCAACACCACACACCAACACCACACACACCCCAACACCACACACACTAACACCACACACCCCAACACCACACACACCCCACCCCAACACCACACCCCAACTACACCACCACACCACCCACACCACCCACCCAACACCACCCACACCCACCACCACCCACCCACCCCACACTAACCCCACACACCAACACCACACACACCCCAACCTACACACACACCCCAACACCACACACACCTAGACGCCACCCACACTCCAACCACACACTAACACCCACACAGACCCCCAACACCACAAACACCCCAACACCCACACGCCACACCCCCAGCACCCACAAACCCCACACACACCACCCACACCCCAACACACACCCCAGCACCACACACCCCAACACCACACCCCAACACCACACACCCCAACACCACACACCCAACACCACACACACTCCAAACACCACACCCCAACACCACACACACCCCAACACCACACACACCCCAACACCACACACACCAGCACCACCCCAACACCCACACCCCAAACCACACACCCCAACACCCCAACACCACACACACCCCAGCACCACACCCCAACACCACACCCTGACACCACACACACCCCAACACTAGCCCACCACACACACACCACCCAACACCACACACACACCCAACACCACACCACACACACTGACACCACACCCAGCACCACACACCCCAACACCACCACACACCCACCCACCACCACCACCACCCACCCAACACCCACCCACCCCCACCACCACCCCCAACACCACACACCACCCACACACCCCAACCACACACACCCCAACACCACACACCCCAACACCACCCACACCAACACCCACACACAACACCCACACACAACACCACACAACACCCACACACCCCAGCACACACACCCCCAACACCACACACACCCCACAACACCACACACACCCCAACACCACACACCCCAACCCACACACCCCAGCACCACACACACACTGACTACACACACACAACACCACACACACCCCAACACCACACACACCCCAACACCACCCACACCACACCCCAACACCCACACCCAACACACACTAACACACCACCCACACACCCCAACACACACACCCCAACACCACTAGCACCCCAACCCACACACACGGCACCACCCACGCACCACCCACACTACACCACACCACACACACCCCAACACCCCAATGCCACCCACACACACCCCAACACCACCACACACTAGCACCACCTACACACACAAACCCACCCACCCCAACACCACCCACACACACACACACCCACACACAAAACCACACACACACACACACCCCCAACTCCACACACACCCCAACACCACACCCCAACTCCTACACACACACACACCCCAACACACACACCCCAACACCACACACCCCAAGACCACACACACAACCCCACACACCCGCCACCACCACCCACACCACCCACCCAACACCACCCACCTGAACACCCCCCCCCACACACACCCCCCACACACCCCCTGACACCACACCCCAGCACCACCCACACCCCAACACCACCCACACTAGCACACCCACACACCCCACACCACCACACACCCCAACACCACCCACACACACCCCAACACCACACACCCCAACACCACACACACTAACACACACACACCCCAACACCACCACACACCCAACACCACCCACACACACCCCAACACCCACCCACCTACACACTAGCACCACCCACCACACCACCCACACACACCACACACACCCACACTGACACCACATCCCAACACCACACCCCAACACCACACACACACCCCAACACCACACACACCCAACACCACACACACCCCAACACCACACACCCCAACACCACACCCCAACACCACCCCACACACCCAACACACACCCCAACACCACACACACCCACACCACCACCACACCACCACCACCACCCCCACAACACCCCACACCACACTACACACACCCACACACCCCAACACCACACACCCACACACTGCACCACACCCCACGACCACACACACCCAACACCACACGCCCCAACACCACACACACACCCAACACCACACACACCCCAACACCACACACTAACACCTAAACCCCAACACCACACCCAACACCACCACACACCCCAACACCACACCCAACACCACCACACACCCCAACACCACCACACACACAACACCACCCACCACACACACCTCCACCCACACACCCAACACCTGCAAAACACCCCAACACCACCACCCACACACACACACCCCAACACCACACACACCCCAAGACCACACACCCCAGCACACACACACACCACACACCACACACCCCAACACCACACACAACACACACACACACTAACAACACACAACACCACACACCACCCTCACCACGCCCACACCACCCAGCACCCACCCATCACTACCCACCCACACACAATACCACACACCTACACACACACCCCACACACACCACACACCCCCAACACCCCCAACTGCCCACACACCACACACTAACCACCACACTGCTTCACCCACACACCCCAACACCACACACCCCAACACCACACACACCCCAACTACACACCCCAACACCTCACACACAACACCACCTACACCCCAACACCACCACCCACACACCACACCATGACCACACACCCCAACACACACACACACACACCAACACACACACCCCAACAACACACACACCCCAACACACACACACCCAACACACACACCCCAACACACACACACCCCAACACCACACACACCCCAGCCCACACACCCAACACCACACACACAACACACACCCAACACCACACACACCCTGACACCACACACCCCAACACCACCCCAACACCCAACACCCACACACCCAAGACCACACACACCCCAAGATACACACACCCAGAGACCACACACCTCCAAGACCACACACACCCCAACACCACACACACCCCAACACCACACCCACACACACACCAACACCACACACACCCCAACACCACACACCCAACACCCACACACTAACACCACACACACCCCAACACCACACACACACCCCAACACCACCCACACACTAGCACCACCCACCACACACCCCAACACCACACACACACACCCACACACCCAACACCACCACCTACACACCCCAACACCACCACCTACACACACCCCAACACCACGCCAACACCACCCACACACACCCAACACACACACCCCACACCCCAACACCCACACACACACCCAAGACCACACACCCAGACCACACACAGACACACGCACCCCACACACACACCCCGACACCACACACCCCAAACACCACACCAGCACCCCACACCCCAACACCCCACACCCCCAGGACACACACACCCCCAGACACACACGCCAGGACCACACACACCCCAACACCACACACCAACACCACACCCAGCACCACACCCCAGCACCACACACCTCGCACCACACACACTCAACACCACCCCAGCACCACACTTTAACACCCACACACCCCAACACACACACACACCAACACCCAACACACCACCCCAACACCACACACACACCCCAACACCCCACCCAGCACCACCCACCTACACACACCCCAACACCACCCACCCTACACTGTCACGTGCGCTGTTGGCTCAAAATTTCATGGCGTGAGGCATATGTTCCATACATTTTCATACAAGCTATTAATAAATTGTTAATTGTACTTATTATATTATTATTGTTCTTAGTTACTTAGGTTAATTGTATATTTATGTATGTAATTTATATGTATCATTGTCTTACTCTGTTAAGTCAACTCAAGAGTAATATTAATTAATATAAATATCAGCAAATGTCTGAATCACGTGATAGAGACTCTCCTCCGGCGTGGACGCGCTTCACCGTGGAAAAACCGTGGCATAGGTTAGGCGTGTCCATTCGTTCTCTAGCCTTGACCCGTCCAGTGCTCATCGGTCTTCTGCAATGCCTAAGGTATCGGTAGTAGTGACAGGGGTAGGGAACGAACTTGCAAACAGCGATCA
>NW_024721234.1:0-13677 GCF_018991925.1 Homarus americanus | reverse complement strand
AAGACTAGGGTTGTTTGTGGGCAAGACTGGAGGTAACATTCAAACTTCTTTATTGCCAACACCAGAGCCAAGGCCTCCTTCTCTATGGTCGAGTAGTTGGTCTGATGTTTTTTTCAACTTGGCGGAGTAATATGCCAAAGGGTGAAGAACATCAGTGGTTGGGTCGGGTTGTAGGAGCACAGCCCCCACTCCGACACCACTAGCGTCGATTTGCAGATGGAAGGGCGAGGTGTAGTCAGGGGGGTGGACTACAGGCTTGGAGGCAAGGAAGGCTTTGAGGCGGTGGAAAGACTGGTCGCACTTCTGGTTCCAGATGTAAGGGACCGCAGAACTGGTAAGGTCTGTGAGGGGTCCGGCCACGCTGGAGAAGTTACTGCAGAACTGACGGTAGTAGCCGCACATCCCCAGGAAGCGCATGAGTTCCTTCCTCGTCCTTGGAGTGGGGAAGGACAAGATGGCTCTAACGTTTGCGTCCTGGGTCTCACCATACCATGCCTAAACGATATGTCCCAGGTAAGTCACTGAGGCTCCGCCAAAAGCAGATTTAGCCAGGTTTATGGTATCCAGTCTCTGCAGTCAAAAACAGCATCTCCAAAACGCACCAGATGTTGTCCCAGCTGTCCGACACCAACACCAGGTCATCCAGGTAGGCGAACGTCCCACCTAGGTCCTGAATAAGGTAGTTGATGGCCCTCTGGAATGTGGCCGGAGCATTAGAAAAGCTAAACGCCATAACCAAATATTGAAAAAGACCAAATGGAGTTATAAATGCCGAGATTATTTTTGCCCTATCCGTGAGTCCCACTTGATAATATCCTTTCAATAAGTCCACCGTACTGATAAATTTGGCACAGCCTATGCTGTCTATTATATCTTCAATCAAAGGTAAAGTGTAGGAGTCTGAGACAGTGACCTGGTTCACTTTACGATAATCGGTACAGAAACGAAAAGTGCCATCGGGTTTTGGAATGAGAAGGCAAGGTGAAGCCTAGGGGAGGCAGGTACTAGGCTCAGCTAAGTTGTTTTAAATGTACCCACTCTTTTTCATAATTCCTTTTTTGTGGATTTAGCCGATAGGCTGATTGCCTACGGGGTTGTACATCATCTGAGATTAGCTTAATATCATGTTTAAGCATATTGCAAAACCCTGGGAGGTCTGACGTGACTTTAGGAAATGTTGATAATAACTTAGTGAGATCTTTTGCTTGAGATGGATTCAGAACAGAAAAATACTCATCCAAGTTGTTGAGTATGTGACTGTTAGCAGGGTTTTCTTTAGGTAAAGGGAAGTCTAAATTCTCCAATAGGTCCATGTCATCTGTCTCCGGCTCCGGCCCTGACAAAACCTTATGCAATACAGGTTGGCTTATAGCCTCTGGGATGTCTTCCTCTGACTGCCTGGAATGGTAAAGTTTCATGAGATTAATGTGAACAAGTTGTGAATCTTTTCTGCGATCAGGATTATGGACTATATAGTTGAGGGGAGATAGTTTATTAGCATCGACTTGAAAGTTTTGATGGAACCGTTCCAAGCAACCTTGGGACGGTGGGTGGTAAGCTGAAGATGTACAATGGTCCACACTGGGGTCTTTCATCACCTG
This sequence comes from Homarus americanus, assembly GCF_018991925.1. Taxonomy (NCBI): domain Eukaryota; kingdom Metazoa; phylum Arthropoda; class Malacostraca; order Decapoda; family Nephropidae; genus Homarus; species Homarus americanus. The sequence continues at coordinate 12,076 of NW_024721234.1, read as the reverse complement.
TTTGAACAAAGATGGATCAGATTGTTGGGCTGTAATGAGCTCATCCCTACTAATGGTCTTATTGTACAGATCTTCTGTGGGTAGTAAGATATTGGAGGTGGTTTCAGATGAAGAGGGCCCACTTCGCACACTCTGTGACCGGGTGACAGCACAAGATGGGAAAAGATGAGGAATAGTTTCTTTAAGGTCAGTGGTGAAGTTGACAGGTAAGGGAGAGTCGACTGTCTTTATGTTAGGAACCACTAGATCTACCAAGTCATTACCCAATAATAAATGAATGCCGCACACAGGCATTGGGTCTTTCCTTATGGCTATTTGCACTTCCCCAGTAATCAAGGGACATTGGAGGTGCACTTTAGCTAAAGGATAGGAAGAATGGGATGAGAGATCCGAAATTAGAACACTCTCTTAGTAAATGCGGTAGATATATCAGGAATGACGTTAAACAGGAGGATAGATTGTGCTGCGCCCGTATCACGTAGTATACGAATAGGGAAAGAACGAGACCCCTCCATGATTGAAATTTTTCCCTCATAGGTGAATGAAGAGAAGAGATCCTGATGGGGCCTTTCCACATTGGTGTTTGCTATTGGTTTGGATTTAGGATCCAGGTAACTACTTTTAGCAATTCGACACTTTGGGTGTTTACAAGTCTGGATTGTATGGCCTGGGTTTTTACAGTAAGAACAAGTAAGCTTGGTTGCATCGGGAGGAGTAGGTGTGGGACCTTTCGACCTACCACTCACGTCCCCAAGGTTATCATCAGAGGGGGACCTAACATGTCGGAAAGTACCACGTTCCCTACGGCACAGTGACTCCACCAGCAAGGCGTACTCATCAGCCAGCTCAGCCGCACGTCCTGAATTAACCTCTCCACGCTCCTCCACATGCTTCAAGATGTGAAATGGTATCTTGTTCTTCCACTCCTCCAGGACTACCAAGTTTAACAAATCCTGAGGTGGCCATTAAGAAAACCTAGATAAATTAATTAATGGTCAAAAGATAAGATAAGTGGATTACCCTAGAAAATATCACGGCAGTGGATAACCAGAAAATCCCGGAAACTAACCAAGTTATACCTAGGGAAATTACACTTATGATTAATGTTCTTCTGAGAAGATCCTTAGATAAGGATAAGAGACTTGAAAGAGGAAGGGCGTATTACGGCATTAATATAAAGAACCGGATTAACAACCCCGAGATACTTTAAAGAGGAAGGGTGTATTACGGCGTTTTATATAAAGATCCGGATTAACAACCCCGAGATACTTTAAAGAGGAAGGGCGTATTACGGCGTTTTATATAAAGATCCGGATTAACAACCCCGAGATACTTTAAAGAGGAAGGGCGTATTACGGCGTTAATATAAAGATCCGGATTAACAACCCCGAGATACTTTAAAGAGGAAGGGCGTATTACGGCGTTTTATATAAAGATCCGGATTAGCAACCCTGATAAGTGATATGATTGACCATGAATGAGATAATGAGAAGAACAATAATTGAGGCTTTATAATATTGGGGTCCTGGTAGAGCGGGGCGTCCCAAGATATCACTTCACCGTAAACTAGTGACTATGGAACAGCCTACTCTGGAGTGAGGGTACGGCATTAAACAGATCCGGATTTCCTCACACTCGATAAGACTTATTATTAATAACTGCTATCACGTAATAACAGGTAAGCTCTTATGACACTTCTGAACCTAATATCCTACGGCTGTCACTCTACTGTACGATAATACCAATATATGCACACACATATGAAGGTAACTTTAAACCACCGTAAAGCAATTGTGAACAGAAGTGACTGGGAGGAATAATTAACGAGTAACAAGGGGGGAAGGAATATGGTACTTAAGGTCGGGTCCTGTCACGGTCGCCATTTGTTACGAGTTGGGGATTTAGAATATAGTTATACGTCTACCCAGATCCCAACAGGTAACAACAATAAAAAAAAACAAAGACAATCGGACTATAAAAGGGCAGACAAGGATGTGAGTTTTTCGTTGTATATAATAGAGTACCATAAACTTTAACAAAAATATTCAGCTGGTAAATTCTCCTTAACCAAACTTAACCTAAACATTAACAGTATATATATTAATGTCAACATACAAACAATTTGAAGCAAGTGGACGGGGGAGTTAATAAAATACTACTTAAGTGAGGAGCGGAGATGGCTGACGAGTAAGGCTGAGTATTGTAGAAGACGGTAGGTAGTCACTGCACGTAGGTTTAGAGGATAGATGATCCTGTGGTCACTTCCCAGAGCCAAGTGCTCTCTCCTCGAATTGGAGCTCACAAAGAAGACTGAGGAGGTGACGCAACAACCAGGATATGGAGAAGAGAAACCCCGGAGTGGTAACTAAGACGAGTCATACTCGTGTCTCGTCCCTAGATGGCGTTGCTCGTGGTGCTGGGTAGGTAGATCAGGACAATAGATGGCGTGGTTCGTAGTGCTGGGTGGAGGGGTTCGTAACAAGTATAAGAAAGTCCCCTGGTCAAGTATAACAAAGTCCCCTGTTCGAGTCTAACAAAGTCCCCTTATCGAGTAAAAGAAATTCCCCTTATCGAGTATAACAAAGTCTCGTTATCGAGTATAACAAATTCCCTGATCGAGTATAACAAAGTCCCTAGATCGAGCATACCAAAGTCCCCTAAACGATTATAACAAAGTCCTCCGGTCGAGCATACCAAAGTCCCCTGATCGAGTATAACAAAGTCCCCTGATGGAAAATAACAAAGCCCCCTGGATGAGTATAACAAAGTTCCCTCATTGAGTATAACAACGTTCCCTCATCGAGTATAACAAAGTCTCCTGGTCCAGTATAAAAAAGTCCCCTGATCGAGGAAAACAAAGTCCCCTAATCGAGAATAAAAATGTCCCCTGGTGCAGTGTAACAAAGTCCCTTCATCGAGTATAAAGAAGTCCCCTGGCCCAGTATAACAAAGTCCCTAGATCGAGCATACCAAAGTCCCCTGATCGATTATAACAAAGTCCCCAGGTCGAGTATAGCAAAGGGCCCTGATCATGTAAGACAAAATCCCCTGATTGAGTATAAGAAAGTCCGCTGATCGAGTATGACAAAGCCCCCTGGATGAGTATAACAAAGTTCCCTGATCGAGTATAACAAAGACCTCTGGTCGAGTATGACAAAGTCCCCTGGTCGAGTATAACAAAGTTTTCTTATCTAGTATAACAAAGGCCCCTGGTCGAGTATAACAAAGTCCTCTGACCAAGTATAACAAAGTTCCCTAATCGATTATAACAAAGTTCCCCGATCGAGTATAACAAAGGCCTCTGGTCGAGTAAGACAAAGTCCCCTGATCAAGTATAAAAAAGTGCCCTGGTCGAATATTTCAAAGTCCCCTAATCGAGTATAACAAAGTCCCCTGGTCGAGCATAATAAAGCACCCTCATCGAGTATAACAAAGGCCCCTAATCGAGTATAACAAAGACTCCTGATCGCGTATAACAAAGTCCCCTGATCGAGTATAACAAACTCCCCTGGTTGAGTATAACAAAGTCCCCTGATCGAGTATAACATATCACCTGGTCGAGTATAACAAAGTCCCCTGATCGAGTATAACAATGCCACCTGGTCGAGTATAACAATGTCCCCTGATCGAGTATAACAAAGGCCCCACATCGAGTATAGCAAAGCCCATTGGTCAAATATAGTAAAGTCCACTCATCGAGTATAACAAAGTTCCCCGATCGAGTATAACAAAGGCCTCTGGTCGAGTAAGACAAAGTCCCCTAATCAAGTATAAGAAAGTCCCCTGGTCGAATATTTCAAAGTCCCCTAATCTAGTATAACAAAGTCCCCTGGTCGAGCATAATAAAGCACCCTCATCGAGTATAACAAAGGCCCCTAATCGAGTGTAACAAAGTCTCCTGATCGCGTATAACAAAGTCCCCTGATCGAGTATAACAAACTCCCCTGGTTGAGTATAACAAAGTCCCCTGATCGAGTATAACATATCCCCTGATTGAGTATAACAAAGTCCTCTGGTCGAGTATAAAAAAGTCCCCTGATCGAGTATAACAAAGTCCCCTGGTTGAGTATAACAAAGTACCCTCATCGAGTATAACAAAGGCCCCTCATCGAGGAAAACAACGTCCATTGGTCAAGTATAAAAGAGATCCCTGGTCGAGTATAACAAAAAGTCCCCTGTTCGAGTCTAACAAAAACCCTTATCGAATATAACAAATTCCCCTTTTCGAGTATAACTAAGTCCCCATATCGAGTATAACAAAGTCCCCTAATCGAGTATAACAAAGGTCCCTGGTCGAGTATAACAAAGTTCCCTGATCGAGTGTAACAAAAGTCCCCTGATCGAGAATAACAAAGTCCCCTAATCGAGTATAAAAATGTCCCCTGGTCCATTGTAACAAAGTCCCCTGATCGAGTATAACAAAGTCCCCTAATCAAGTATAACAAAGTCCCCTGATCGAGTATAACAAAGGCCGCTCTTCGAGTATAGCAAAGTCCATTGGTCAAATATAGGAAAGTCCACAGATCTAGTATGACAAAGTCCCCTGAATCAAGTATAAAAAGTCCCCTGGTCGAGTATAACAAAGTCCCCTGATCGAGTATAACAAAGTTCCCTGGTCGAGTATAGCAAATTCCCCTGATCGAGTATAAGAAAGCCCCCTGATCGAGTATAACATATCCTCTGATCGAGTATAACAAAGTCCTCTGGTCGAGTATGACAAAGTCCCCTGATCAAGTATAAAAAAGTCCCCTGGTCGAGTATAACAAAGTCCCCTGATCGAGTATAACAAAGTCCCCTGGTCGAGTATAGCAAAGTCCCCTCATCGAGTATAACAAAGCCCCCTGATCGAGTATAACATATCCTCTGATCGAGTATAACAAAGTCCTCTGGTCGAGTATGAAAAGGCCCCTGGTCGAGTATATCAAAGTCCCTTGATCGAGTGTAACAAAAGTCCCCTGATCAAGTATAACAAAACTCCCATGGTCGAGTAAAACAAAGTCCCCTAATCAAGTATAAAAATGTCCCCTGGTCCAGTGTAACAAAGTCCCCTGATCGAGTATAAAAAAGTCCCCTGGTCGATTATAGCAAGTCCCCTGGTCGAGTATAACAAAGCCCCCTCATCGAGTATAACAAAGGCCCCTCATCGAGTATAACAAAGTCCATTGGTCAAGGATAAAAAAGTTCCCTGGTCAAGTATAACAAAGTCCCCTTTAGAGTATAACAAAGTCCCCTGATCGAGTATAACAAAGTCCCCTAGTTGAGTATAACAAAGTCCCTTGATCAAGTATAACATATTCCCTGATTGTGAACAACAAAGTCCTCTGGTCGAGTATAAAAAAGTCCCCTGATCGAAAATAACAAAGTCCCCTGGTCGAGTATAACAAAGTCCCCACATCGAGTATAACAAAGGCCCCTCATCGAGTATAACAAAGTCCATTGGTCAAGGATAAAAAAGTTCCCTGGTCAAGTATAACAAAGTTCCCTAATCGAGTATAACAAAGTCCCCTTGTCGAGTGTAGCAAAGTCCCCTGATCGAGTATAACAAAGCCTCCTGATCGAGTATAACAAAGTCCCCTGATCGAGTATAACAAAGCCCCCTGCTCGAGTATAACAAAGTCCCCTGATCGTATTCCAAAAAAGGCCTCTAATCGAGTATAACAAATTCCCCTGATCTAGTATAAAAAAGGCCCCTCATCGAGTATAACAAAGGCCCCTCATCGAGTATAAGAAGGTCCCCTGATCGAGTATAATAAAGCCGCCTAATCGAGTATAACAAAGTCCCCTTATCGAGTATAACAAAGTCCCCTAATCTAGTATAACAAAGGCCCCTGGTCGAGTATAACAAAGTTCCCTGATCGAGTGTAACAAAAGTCCCCTGATCGAGTATAACAAAGCCCCATAGACAGGTCTAACAAGAGTTCCCTCATCAGGTATAACAAATTCCCCTTATCGAGTATAACAAAAGTCCCTTATCGAGTAACCAGGTCCCTAATAAAAGGTATAACAAAGGCCCCTGGTCGAGTATAACAAAGTTCCCTGATCGAAGGTGTAACAAAAGTCCCTGATCGAGTATATAAAGCCCCATAGACGAGTATAACAAAGTCCCCTAGTGGAGTATAACAAAGTCCCCTGGTCCAGTATAACAAAGTCCCCTGATCAAGTATAACATATCCCCTGATAGAGTATAACAACGTCTCCTGGCCCAGTTAACAAAGTCCCCAGATCGAGCATAACAAAGTCCCCTAATCGATTATAACAAAGTCCCCTGGTCGAGTATAACAAAGGGCCCTGATCGAGTAAGACAAAGTCCCCTGATCGAGCATAACAAAGTCCCATGATCCTAGTATAACAATGCCCCCTGGACGAGTATAACAAAGTCCCATGAACTGAGTATAACAAAGTCCCCTGATCGAGTAAAACATATCCCCTGATCGAGTATAAAAAAGTCCCTGGTGGAGTATAACAAAGTCCCCTGGTCGAGTATAACAAAGTTTTCTAATCCAGTATAACAAAGGCCCTGGTTGAGTATAACAAAGTCCTATGATCAAGTATAACAAAGTCCCCTAATCGAGTAAAACAAAGTCCCCTGATCGAGTATAACATATCCCCTGATCGAGTATAACATATCCCCTGATCGAGTATAACAAAGTCCTCTGGTCGAGTATAACAAAGACCCCTGAACGAGTATAACAAAGTCCCCTGGTCGTGTATAACAAAGCCCAGTGATCGAGTATGACAAAGGCCCCTCATCGAGTATAGCTAAGTCCATTGGTCAAATATAGGAAAGTGCACTGATCGAGTATGACAAAGTCCCCTGATCAAGTATAAAAAAGTCCCCTCGTCGAGTATAAGAAAGCCCCCTCATCGAGTATAACAAATTATCCCTGGTCGAGTATAGCAAAGTCCCCTGGTCGATTAAAACAAAGCCCCCCTCATCGAGTATAACAAAGGCCCCAAATCGAGTATAACAGAGTCCCCTGATTGAGTATAACAAAGTCCCCTGATCGAGTATAACAAAGTCCTCTGGTTGAGTACAACAAAGTCCCCTGATCGAGTATAACATATCCCCTGATCGAATATAAAAAAGTCCGTTTGCCCAGTATAATAAAGTCCCGAGATGGAGCATACCAAAGTCCACTGATCGATTATAACAAAGTCCCCCAGTCGAGTATAGCAAAGGGCCCTGATGGAGTAAGACAAAGTCATCTGAACGAGTATAACAAAGTTTCCTGATCGAGATTAACATATCCCCTGATCGAGTATAACAACGTCTCCTGGCCCAGTTTAACAAAGTGCCCAGATCGAGCATAACAAAGTCCCCTAATCGATTATAACAAAGTCCCCTGGTCGAGTATAACAAAGGGCCCTGATCGAGTAAGACAAAGTCCCCTCATCGAGTATAACAAAGTCCTTTAATCCTATTAAAACAATGCCCGCTGGACGAGTATAACAAAGTCCCCTCTACCGAGTATAACAAAGTCCCTTGATCGAGTATAACATATCCCCTGATCAAGTATAACAAAGTCCCCTAATCGAGTAAAACAAAGTCCCCTGATCGAGTATAACATATCCCCTGATCGAGTATAACAAAGTCCTCTGGTCGAGTATATCAAAGACCCCTGAACGAGTATAACAAAGTCCCCTGGTCGTGTATAACAAAGCCCAGTGATCGAGTACAACAAAGGCCCCTCATCGAGTATAGCAAAGTCCATTGGTCAAATATAGGAAAGTCCACTGATCGAGTATGACAAAGTCCCCTGATCAAGTATAAAAAAGTCCCCTCGTCGAGTATAACAAAGCAACTCATCGAGTATAACAAATTCCCCTGGTCGAGTATAGCAAAGTCCCCTGGTCGAGTATAACAAAGCCCTCCTCATCGAGTATAACAAAGGCCTCAAATCGAGTATAACAGAGTCCCTTGATTGAGTATAATAAAGTACCCTGATCGAGTATAAGAAAGTCCTCTGGTTGAGTACAACAAAGTCCCCTGATCGAGTATAACATATCCCCTGATCGAATATAAAAAAGTCCGTTTGCCCAGTATAATAAAGTCCCTAGATCGAGCATACCAAAGTCCACTGATCGATTATAACAAAGTGCCCCGGTCGAGTATAGCAAAGGGCCCTGATGGAGTAAGACAAAGTCATCTGAACGAGTATAACAAAGTTTCCTGATCGAGAATAACATATCCCCTGATCGAGTATAACAACGTCTCCTGGCCCAGTTTAACAAAGTGCCCAGATCGAGCATAACAAAGTCCCCTAATCGATTATAACAAAGTCCCCTGGTCGAGTATAACAAAGGGCCCTGATCGAGTAAGACAAAGTCCCCTCATCGAGTATAACAAAGTCCTTTGATCCTAGTATAACAATGCCCCCTGGACGAGTATAACAAAGTCCCCTCTACCGAGTATAACAAAGTCCCTTGATCGAGTATAACATATCCCCTGATCAAGTATAACAAAGGCCCTGGTGGAGTATAACAAAGTCCCCTGGTCGAGTATAACAAAGTTTTCTAATCGAGCATAACAAAGGCCCCTGGTCGAGTATAACAAAGTCCTCTGATCAAGTATAACAAAGACCCCTAATCGAGTATAACAAAGTCCCCTAATCAAGTATAACAATGTCCCCTGATCGAGTATAACAAAGTCCCCTCATCGAGTATAACATATCCCCTGATCGAGTATAACAAAGTCCCCTGATCGAGTATAACAAAGTCCCCTGGTCGAGTATAACAAAACCCTCTCATCAAATATAACAAAGGCCCCTAATCGAGTATAACAAAGTCCCCTGAATGAGTATAACAAAGTCCTCTGGTTGAGTATAACAAAGTCCCCTGATCGAGCATAACATATCCCCTGATCGAGTATAACAAAGTCCTCTGGTCGAGTATAAAAAAGTCCCCTGATCGCGTATAACAAAGTCTCCTGGTCGTGTATAACAAAGTCCCCTGATCGAGTATAACAAAGGCCCCTCATTGAGTAGAACAAAGTCCATTGGTCAAGTATAAAAAAGTCCCCTGGTTCGAGTATAACAAAGTCCCCTAATCGAATATAACAAACTCCTCTGGTCGAGTATAAAAAAGTCCCCTGATCGAGTATAACAAAGTCCCTGCTCGAGTATAACAAAGTCCCCTCATCGAGTATAACAAAGTCCCCTAATCGAATATAACAAAGTCCTCTGGTCAAGTATAAAAAAGTTCCCTGGTCGAGTATAACAAAGTCCCCGGTTCGTGTATAACAAAGTCCCCTGGTCGAGTATAGCAAAGTTCCCTGATCAAGTATAACAAAGCCTCCTGATCGAGTATAACAAAGTCCCCTGATCGAATATAACAAAGCCCCCTGCTCGAGTATAAAAAAGTTCCCTGGTCGAGTAAGACAAAGTCCCCTGATCGAGTATAACAAAGGCCCCTCATCGAGTCCAAAAAAGGCCCCTCATCGAGTATAAGAAAGTCCCCTGATCGAGTATAACAAAGCCGCCTAATCGAGTATAACAAAGTCCCCTGGTCGAGTATAACAAAGTCCCCTGTTCAAGTATAACAAAGTCCCCTGGTCGAGTATAGCAAAGTCCCCTGATCGAATATAACAAAGCCTCCTGATCGAGTATAACAGAGTCCCCTAATCGAGTATAACAAAGCCTCCTGCTCGAGTATAACAAAGTCCCCTGGTCAAGTATAGCAAAGTCCCCTGATCGAGTATAACAAAGCCTCCTGATCGAGTATAACAAAGTCCCCTGATCGAGTATAACAAAGCCCGCTGCTCGAGTATAACAAAGTCCCCTAATCGAGTCCAAAAAAGGCCTCTAATCGAGTATAACAAAGTCCCCTGATCTAGTATAACAAAGGCTCCTTATCGAGTATAAAAAAGTCCCCTGGTCGAGTATAACAAAGGTTCCTCATCGAGTAAGACAAAGTCCCCTCATCGAGTATAACAAAGTCCTCTGATGCTTGTATAACAAAGCCCCCTGGACGAGTATAACAAAGTCCCCTGAACCGAGTATAACAAAGTCCCCTGATCGAGTATAACAAAGTCCCCTGATCGAGTATAACATATCCCCTGATCGATTATAACAAAGTCCCCTGTTCTAGTATAACAAAGTCCCCTGTTCGAGTCTAACATTAAATCCCCTGATCGAGTATAACAAAAGTCCAGTGATCGAGTATAACAAAGTCCCCTGATCGAGTATAAAAACGTCCCCTGGCCCGGTATAACAAAGTCCCCATATCGAGCATAACAAAGTACCCTGATCGATTATAACAAAGTCCCCTGGTCGAGTATAGCAAAGGGCCCTGATCGAGTAAGACAAAGTCCTCTGATCGAGTATAACAAAGTCCCCTGATCGAGTATAAAAAAGCCCCTGGTAGAGTATAGCAAAGTCCCCTGATCGAGAATAACAAAGCGTCCTCATGGAGTATAACAAAGTTCCCTAATCGAGTATAACAAAGACCCCTCATCGAGTATAACAAAGTTCATTGGTCAAGTATAAAAATGTTCCCTTGTCGACTACAACAAAGCCCCCTGCTCGAGTATAAAAAAGTCCGCTAATCGAGTATAACAAAGGCCCCTGTTCGAGTATAACAAAGTCCCCTGATCGAGTGTAATAAAAGTCCCCTAATCGAGTATAACAAAGTCCCCTAATCGAGTATAAAAATGTCCTCTGGTCCAGTGTAACAAAGCCCCCTGATCGAGTATAAAAAAGCCCCCTTGCCCAGAATAAAAAAGTCCCTAGATCGAGCATACCAAAGACCCCTCATCGATTATAACAAAATCTCCCGGTCGAGTATAGCAAAGGGCCCTCATCGAGTAAAACAAAGTCCCCTGATCGAGTATAACAAAGTCCCCTGATTGAGTATAACAAAAGCCCCTGGATGAGTATAACAAAGTTCCCTGATCGAGTATAACAAAGTCCCTGCTCCAGTATAACAAAGTCCCCTGATCGAGTATAACATATCCCCTGATCGAGTATAACAACGTCTCCTGGCCCAGTTTAACAAAATCCCCAGATCGAGCATAACAAAATCCCCTAATCGATTATAACAATGTCCCATGGTCGAGTATAACAAAAAGCCCTAATCGAGTAAGACAAAGTCCCCTCATCGAGTATAACAAAGTCCTCTGATGCTAGTATAACAATGCCCCCTGGACGAGTATAACAAAGTCCCCTGAACCGAGTATAACAAAGTCCCCTGATCGAGTGTAACATATCCCCTGGTCGAGTATATCAAGTTCCTGGTGGAGTATAACAAAGTCCCCTGGTCGAGTATAACAAAGTCTTCTGATCAAGTATAACAAAGTCCCCTGATCGAGTATAACAAAGTCCCCTAATCAAGTATAACAAAGTCCCCTGATCGAGTATAACAAAGTCCCCTGATCGAGTATAACATATCCCTTGATCGAGTATAACAAAGTTCCCTGGTCGAGTATAACAAAGTCCCCTGATAGAGTATAACAAAGACCCCTCATCGAGTATTGCAATGTCCATCGGTCAAATATAGGAAAGTCCACTGATCGAGTATGACAAAGTCCCCTTATCAAGTATAAAAAAGTTCCCTGGTCGAGTTTAACAAAGTCCCCTGATCGAGTATAACATATCCCCTGATCGAGTATAACAAGTTCCTGGTGGAGTATAACAAAGTCCCCTGGTCGAGTATAACAATGTTTTCTAATCGAGCATAACAAAGGCCCCTGGTCGAGTATAACAAAGTCCTCTGATCAAGTACAACAAAGTCACCTGATCGAGTATAACAAAGTCCCCTAATCAAGTATAACAAAGTCCCCTGATCGAGTATAACAAAGTTCTCTAATCGAGTATAACATATCCCCTGATCGAATATAACAAAGTCCCCTGGTCGAGTATAACAAAGTCCCTAGTTCGAGTCTAACATTAAATCCCCTTATCGAGAATAACATTTTCCCCTTACCGAGTATAGCAAAGTCCCCTTATCGAGTATAACAAAGTCCCCTGATCGAATATAACAAAGGCGTCTGGTCGAGTATAAAAAAGTTTCCTGGCCCGGTATAACAAAGTCCCCATATCGAGCATAACAAAGTCCCCTGATCGATTATAACAAAGTCCCC
>NW_024721233.1:0-6855 GCF_018991925.1 Homarus americanus | reverse complement strand
CCTAACCTAACCAGTCTAGACATCCGAACTTAACCAAATCTAGACATTATCCTAACCTAACCAGTCTAGACATTATCCTAACCTAACCAGTCTAGACATTATCCTAACCTAACCAGTCTAGACATTATCCTAACCTAACCAGTCTAGACATCCGAACTTAACCAGTCTAGACATTATCCTAGCCACCCAGTCTAGACATTATCCTAACCTAACCAGTCTAGACATTATCCTAACTTAACCAAATCTAGACATTATCCTAACCTAACCAGTCTAGACATTATCCTAACCTAAATTACCAAATCTAGACATTATCCTAGCCACCCAGTCTAGACATTATCCTAACCTAACCAATCTGGACATTATCCTAACCGAACCACTTTAGACATTAGCCTAACCAGTTTAGACATTATCCTAACCATTCTAGATCCTAACCTAATCTAACCAATCTAAATTTACTCCCAATGTAACCTAACGTGACATAACCCAACCTAACCTAACGTACCCTAACGTAAACCTAACGTAACCTAACGCGACATAACCCAACCTAACCTAACGTAAACCTAACGTAGCCTAACGTAACCAGTCTAGTTGTTATCCGGTGGACCATACGTACAAACTGATCAAGTGTTACTCTTTAACTGTGGCAGAGCGTGGCAGAGAGAGGGGGGGGGGGTGGCTGTCTTCCAGAACTTCCTCACCCACCACCACTACCCAATTTACCCTCACCCCACACCCACCCACCCTCACCCAGACCTCAAATTGGGTGGTGTACCTCGTGTTCCGTTTGTGTAGGCATCAAGTGTCACCCAAATATTACTTCTCATGTTCTTGAATCTCTTATACATTGAAGAGAGAGAGAGAGAGAGAGAGAGAGAGAGAGAGAGAGAGAGAGAGAGAGAGAGAGAGAGAGAGAGAGACCACCACTCTATTAGTCTTTATACGAACAAAAATATATATTTATAAAAACATACAAATATGGACCAGAATACACACACACACACACACACACACAAGTATAGACGTAAAAACCCAAGATCATACACTCTTTCCGTGCCTTACCTATGGTCTTGGATCCTATTGGTAGTATATGTAAGGATGATTAAGCCAGTCTAAACCAAAGAATCCTACAGTGAGAGAAAGGAGTTAAGATGATATCCTTCTCACACGTCTAAGCTGATACTCAGAGGATAAGTCACAGAAACGCCTAAGAATGTATAAGGAATGAAACCGAATGGCAATGGAGTCAGATGCTAACTCCTCTTAATAATAGGATCGAACACTCTTACAGGTTATCATTCGTGTTGGATCCTTTACATAAAATCTAAGTTGTGTCTTCAAAAATATATAGAGGAAACCTAGAACATGAAACGAGACAAAGACGAATTAATAGTAGGATCAAACTCTCTCTTCACGCGTTACCTTTAGTCCGGGATCCTCTATAGGGAGAATACAGTATCTTCATCCTTTCAGTATAGGAGTATATTAAATGTATTCTTCTATTACCTCCATGTGGCACCGAAGGAATCTAGGACGGTAAATCCTCTTAATAACAGGATCAAACACCCTTTACACACGTTACTTCTGCTTTTGAATTCCCTGTTGAGTGTAAATCTTCATCCTTATAGCATATATTACACACATAGCCATGCACGTAAAGGTAGAGGAAATGTATAGCACTGAAGGAGTCAGGAACACTAAATCCCCCTTAATAATAGGATCGAACACTCTTCCACACGTCATCTCTGACATTGGATCCTTTATAGTCAGTCTAAGTTGCTCTAAAAATATGTAAAAATGACCAAAAATATATAAAGAGAGGAAACGTGTGGGACCGAAGGAGTCAAGATACGCTAAATCCTCTTTAATAACAGGATCGAACACCCTTCACACACGTTACCTCTGCTCCCGGATCCTCTATAGACCCGCTCAGCTGTTTGTTCGCCCTGATAACCTGCTCCAACCTCTCGTATTTATCATCACACACACACACACACACACACAAAACCTGCCTCCACAAACTTACAAAAGCGACGAAATATTACGAAAAATCCCAGAAATTGTGAAAGAAATACAAATTTATATCGGCCATGAAACCATTCCTTATATTTTCACTCGTTTTTCCGGACTCTTGAAGCAATTAGTTAATGATATCGGCGGAGCGAGGAAACGAAATATAGTGTTCAGTGTTTTTATGTATCGTCTGGGTCTCATTATCTTTCACCTGTTATAAAAGTGTGAGGCAATCTGAGAACACCTACGAGGGCCTATGGTTAAGTGGGTCGACCTCGTTCTAACACTGTGGCCCCTAACCTAACACTGTGGCCCCCAACCTAACCTAACACTGTGACCCCCAACCTAACCCCCCCAACCCAACCTAACACTGTGACCCCAACTCAACTCTAACACTCAGACCCCAACCTAACCTGTAACACTGTGGCCCTAATCCCAACACTGTGGCCCCTAACCCAACCTAACACTGTGGCCCTAACCCAACACTGTGACCTCTAACCTAATCCCAACACTGTGGCCCTAACCTAACACTGTGGCCCCCAACCCAATCCAACACTGTGACCCCAACCCAACCTAACACTGTGACCCCCAACCAACCCAACACTAACCTAACACTGCCCCTCTTCCTAACACTGTGGCCCTACACTCAACCTAACCTAAACCAGTGGCTAACCCCCAACCTAACACCTAACACTGTGGCCACCCCCCACCTAACCTAACACTGTGACCCCAACCTAACCTAAAAGTGGCCCCAACCTAACCTAACACTGTGATCCCAACTCTGTTAACCTAACACTGTGGCCCTAACCTAAACTGTGGCCCCAACCAACCCAACACTGTGGCCCCAACCTAACCTAACACTGTGGCCCCACCAACCTAACACTGTGGCCCCAAACCCCACTAACCTTGGGAGACTGGAGTCCCTATGATTGGGGCCCACTAGATTGGGGCCCACACAGCGCTTTTTCCTATACCATATTACACCGTGGACTAACACTATGTGGAGTTCCCTGCCATAGTGTGTTACCATATTGGATATAATGCCTGTAGATACACTAGGAGCATTTATTTGACCTCTTTAGTGCTGTTAATAGAAAATAATAATTACTGTGTTCTACCTTTTTGGGGAGGGAGGGGGGTTGTGAGAGGTTGGGGAGGGAAGGAGAAGCGGAGGAGGTTGGGAAGGGGAGGTGGGAGAGAGACAGGGAAGGGAGGTGAAGAAGAGAAAGGTTGAAGATGAAAGAGGAGGAACAGGGATGGAAGGAAGGAGAGAGAGAGAAGAAAGGAGAGGAAAGAAAAAGGGAAAGAGAAGGAAGGGGATGGAAGGGAGAAGGAAGAAGGGAAGAATAAAAGTTATCCCCTGAAGCTATAGTTCGGAACACACACACAGAGTACGAATCAACCATCATATAGTCACAGGAAAAGCTTGACGCCATGTTGACCACCACCTCATATACTTCAGTGAGACAGTTGGCCAAATTCTCAGATCGTAAGTGAAACCAAAAATGACCAATTGGGAGCCTCTGAGAACCTCGCGGCTGGCTGGCTGATGTAGACAGACAGATGAGGTGAGTTTTATCACAGCTGGAGTGGGAACTGGGTAACTTTGTGTGGTGTTGAGTGAATTGGGGGGTGGGTGGCTTGGAAACTTATCCACACTCATTTCACATCTATCCGCATCCATTTGCATCTACTAATATCCATTTACATCTTCCCACGCCTATCTACATCTACCCACACTTTTCATCCACACACATCAACCCCACACCCACACACACCCTCCCTCACCCACACACTACTACTTTGCTGTCACTCGGAAACAAGTATCACGATCATCCAGTTATGGTAAAATGATATGAATTATTAAGGATGTCACCTAGATTAGTGAGTTTTGAGGTGACTAAAGGGCCCGATACGGGACCGGCAGCGTCGTCCACATTCGTTGCACATGTGGAGGGCTCCATCTACTGTGGGAGGAGCGGTGCCAGCGTCTTTCAGACGTTGGCGCTTATCTGCCTCGGTTTGCAGTCGGGCTAACTCGAAAGTATTGACACTTTCCCGTGTGGTGCTCCTCCAAGCGTTACGATGTGGAGTAATCGACTCCAAGGTGAGGGGTCGATTTGCCACCTTTTCAGGTTGGTCTTAGACTATTCCTATAGCTTTTCAGTTGCCCGCCGGCGTTACGTTTACTATTCGTTAGGTGACTGTAAAGTAGCTGCTTTGGCAGTCTACTGTCGTCCATGCGGGTAACATGACCAGTCCAGCATAGTTGTTCATGGATAATGGTAGCCTCGATGCTCCTACAGTTGGTGTCAGCAAGAATGCTGACATCTGTTCTCTTGTCTTCCCAGCGAACTCGGAGGATGGAACGTAGACTACGTTGGTGAAAGTTTTCAAGTGCTTTGAGGTGCTTCCTGTATGTGACCCATGTCTCACTACCATATAGTAGGGTGGGCATGACCTCTGCTCGATATACGTGCAACTTTGTGGATAATTTCAGCTCCCTACAGCTGAAGACACGATTTCGGAGTCCGCCCAAGGCGTGAGATGCACATCTGATCCGATGCTGAATTTCTTCATCAATGTCTGCGGTGGTGGACAGGTGGGAGCCGAGATATCGAAAGTAGGTAACATTAGAGAGGGTAGTACCGTTAAGCTGGATGGATGGTGGAGGTGTGGCTGAACCAGGGGCAGGCTGAAAGAGAATCTGAGTCTTACGTACATTCACCTCAAGGCCGAAGTGTGCATACACATCTGCGTAGGTGTTCAGGATCTCCTGTAGGTTGTGTTCAGTGTGAGTAACAAGGGTGAGGTCGTCTGCATACTGAAGTTCAGTAATGGAAGCTGCCGACACCTTAGTTCTTGCCGCCTGGATTCATCTTATGTTGAAAAGACCACCTTCATCCGGTACTCGATGTCCGCCCCACCGGTTAAATTGGCACTGGCACGAGTAAGGAAGGCAGCCAATAAAATGGAAAAGAGAGTTGGTGCCAGTACACATTCTTTTTTTTAACCCCCGTTTGGATGGGGAAGAACTCAGACTGGGTGCCGTTGTGCAGGATACTGCCATTCATGCCATCGTGGAGTTGCCTCACAATGGCAATGAATTTTGGTGGACAGCCAAAACGGCTGAGGGTCCACCAGAGGGCTTTCCTGTTGACCGAGTCGAAGGCCTTGGTTAGGTCGATGAAAGCCATGTACAGGTCATGATGCAGTTCTCTGCACTTTTCCTGTATCTGGCGGGCAGCAAAGATCATTTCAGTGGTGCCACGTGATGGTCTAAAACCACATTGAGATTCTGGGAGGAAGTTTTCCGCCTCAGGAAGAAGTCTGTTTAGGAGGACTCGGCTATAATCTTGCCAGCTACGGACAGCAGCGAGATCCTGCGGTAGTTGCCACAATCTGACCGGTCCCCCCTGTTCTTATACATATTGACAATGAAGGCATCTTTAAGAGCTTGGGGGATTTCCTCCTTTTCCCATATATTCTCCAGGAGAGAGTGGAGACGGCTGGTAAGTAGAGGTCCTCCTGCTTTATACACCTCGGCTGGGACTCCATCAGGCCCTGAGGCTTTGTTATTTTTCATCTGTTTGAAGGCAGTAGCTACCTCATCCAGAGATGGAGGATAGCTGAGGTGGGTCAGCCCTGGTTGCTGAGGGACCTGCTGGGTAGTCAGGACAACCACATCGGTGTTTCGATTGGGCAATGAATGGTAGTGCTCCTTCCAGCGCTGAAGGAGGCCTTCGTCGTCTTTAATTATGGAGTTACCGTCAGATGAGCGAAGGGGAGCCGCGCCACGAGTGATTGGCTTATAAAATGTTTTAGTGGAAATGAAAAATTCACGCATCTTGTGCTGATCTGCAAATTTTTATGCTTCACATGCTTTATTTTTAAGTCAGTCGTTCTTTAGATTGCGAAGTTCCTGCTGGGTTGCCGATTTCTTTTTGCGGAAGGTATCAGCTTTAGTCCGAGACTGAGGGGTGTTATGTCAGTCAGTAAAAGCAGCACGTTTATCATGGATGTGTACTTTGATTGCCTCGTCATTTTCATCAAACCAGTCCTGGTGTATTTTTTTAAACTGGCCGAGGGTCTCTGCAGGTCTTTGTCATAACAGTATTAAGAGTATCCCATTCGGCACTGGGATTCACGTTGTTTGCTGCTGGGTTGTTTATCAGCCCATGTTCGAGCTGCTCTCTGAAAGTATGTGCTACCGCTGGATCCTCCAGACGCTTAGTATTGAAATCTTTTCTGGAGGCTTGATGCCTTCGCCGTTTTGTGGCAATGTGAAGTGAGAGCTTGGCCCTGACAAGTCGATGATCAGTGTCACAGTGGTCTGAGCCACGCATGGCACGGGTGATGAGGACATCTCGGCGATCTCTTTCTCTGACAATGATGTAGTCAATGAGATGCCAGTGTTTGGATCGTGGGTGTTGCCACGGTCCCTTGAACTTGTCAGTCTGCCTAAACAAGGTATTGGTGATTACACTTGCCTAGTCCATTTCTCCCTATGGTTCCCTGCCAAATGTTAGCATCTCTGCCAACTCTGCCATTGAAATTGCCAAGGAGCACAACCTTGTCTTCTCTGGGGATAGAGGTTAGCACTCTGTCGAGGGCGTAAAAGGCCTCCTTGATATCATCCTCTGCATCCAGTGTTGGGGCATGACGTGAGTGATTCAGTAGGACTCGAAGCGTCATGAGGCGCTCGTTGATCCCAATAGGCATTTCAGTTAGCCTGTGTAGGATGCGTTGGCTGATGGCAAAGCCAACTCCATAAATGCGGTTTCTCTCCACAGCAGGCTTACCCTTCCAGAAGAAGGTGTAGCCAGACCCCCGTTCTGTGAGATG
>NW_024721232.1:0-11919 GCF_018991925.1 Homarus americanus | reverse complement strand
TTTTGAAAAGTAAAAAATTCTCATGAATATTCTTTTACAGTGCTGCAAGATTTACAAAGGTCAAAGAGTGGTTAAGAAGCTTAGTGATCGAGAAACTGCTCAATTTATTAGGACAACAGCTGTTCCACCAGCAACAAGAAAGAAACAGATATGCAATATTCATCGCACCAATGACTTTACTCAAGATCCAATGCTGAAGAATCTGCAGTTCAGTATAGCAGAAAGAGTATGACCTCTCCCGTTTCTTTTATATGCAGTAATCACCATTTTATATATGAACATACAGTATACTTTTCCATTGACCCATTAGGCTTTGAGCCATTTTATATATATATATGTACTGTATATATATATATATATATATATATATATATATATATATATATATATATATATATATATATATATATATATATATATATATATATATATATATATATATATATATATATATATATATATATATATATATATATATTTCATTAGCCCAATAAACACGCGGACTTCTACATACAATCAACACCTCAACCCGCCAGGACTCGAACCCAAGGCTCACGAGCCTTTGACTGTGACCGGGGAATGCTAACCGCTGGACCACCAGGATACTAAAAGCAGTCCTAGACTCTGTTATATTTCACACAAAGCCTGTTCAACGAGCTTATGGCGCCTTGAACCTCTAATGGGGACTACCCGTATCACGTAGGTGGTCAGAGTTAAGTTTTACCAAATCCGGCTTTGAAACACGAGGAACAGGCTTTGTATTATATATATATATATATATATATATATATATATATATATATATATATATATATATATATATATATATATATATATATACAGTCATGCGCCGGTTAACGTCCTAGATACGTTCTTTGAAACGTGACATTAACCGAAATGGACGTTGTCCGATCATCACATAAACTTTGTATTTATACTTACGTGTATGTGGAATACAGTTAACCCTCACTTTACGCGGTTAATGTAACCCGGAGGGTACCGCGGAAAGCGAGAAACGCGTAAAGTGAATAACATAACATATGGGATTAATTGAAATGGAGTCCAGGCCGATCCCCAAACTCCACTTTTTGATGACACATAACTATGTTGTAGTAAAAATAACATCTTAATTTTATGATGGTACATGCACACAATTAATACTTAAGAGAAATAGAGAAATACAGTCGCCAAGTTAATGTCCATTCAAATAATGGACACACTCCCTCCCCCTCTCACACTAACTGCCGGCTCTTCCCTCTCTGAGAAATTTTTGGGGGAAAACCAGGTATAGTAATAAATAATACCTCAAACTAAAGTTAGGATAATATAATTGACATTGCTGGATTCCTTGTAAGACCAGGAATATTTTGAATATAAATGTCATATATTTTTCACAAAAGATAACATACTTACTCAGATTAAACATTTTATCTAAAAATTTTATGTCTAATGCAAAATATATGATGTTTATATTCAAAATGATCACCAAATTGTAAGAATTCCAGCAATGGAAATTATATTCAGGCCGGGTAATTTGTATGAATTTTATGAGCTAAAACAAATATCTTCAGTTAATAAAAAAAAAAAATATTCTTCACGACACTATCTGTCAATCAAAGTACCCCACCTTGCCTCCCCCCCTCTTCCAACCGCGCGGTTCAGTCCCAACCCTCCCCCCCACCCCCCACCACTCCTCCCTTCAAGAGAAAGGTTGGGTGAAAAATTTAGATTTTAACATTTTGTATTAAATAATACCTCAGATTAAAGTTAGGATAATATAATTGACATTGCTGGATTCCTTGTAAGACCAGGAATATTTTGAATATAAATGTCATATATTTTGCACAAAAGATAACATACTTACTCAGATTAAACATTTTATCTAAAAATTTTATGTCTAATGCAAAATATATGATGTTTATATTCAAAATGATCATCAAATTGTAAGAATTCCAGCAATGTAAATTATATTCTGGCCGGGTAATTTGTATGAATTTTATGAGCTAAAATAAAAATCTTCAGTTAATAAAAAAATGAAAATATTCTTCACAGGGTAACAGATGGTCGGTCGCCAGTCCCTCCCTCCCTCCCCCCCACCCCCCACCAACGTCCCTACTAGATAAATGTGTGGGAATACCAGACTGTTTACCTTTTTAGTAATAAATAATAAATCAGACTAAAGTTAGGATAATATAATTGACATTGCTGGATTCCTTGTAAGACCAGGAATATTTTGAATATAAATATCATATATTTTGCACAAAAGATAACATATTTACTCAAGAGTAAACATTATATCTAAAATTTGTATGTCTAATGCAAAATCTATGATGTTTATATTCAAAATGATCATCAAATTGTAAGAATTCCAGCAATGTAAATTATATTCTGGCCGGATAATTTGTATGAATTTTATGAGCTAAATTAAAAAAATTATACTTCACCGTGTAAAGGGGTACACCCACCGCGGAATGTGAGCATCCTGGGTTCTGGCAGGGCACCGCGTAAACGTGGAAACGCGGAATGTGGGACCGCGTGAAGTGAGGGTTGACTGTATATATATATATATATATATATATATATATATATATATATATATATATATATATATATATATATATATATATATATATATATATATATATATATATATATATATATATACATATATATATATATATACATATATATACATATACATATACATACATATACATACATATATATATACATATATATATACATATACATACATATACATATACATATATATACATATACATATATATACATATACATATATATACATATATACACATATATATATATACACATATATATACACATATATATATACACACATATATATACATATATATATATATATATATATATATATATATATATATATATATATATATACATATACATACATACAGTGACTGCTAATCTAACTCAATCCGTCCAGAAGGTCGCTCGTTAACCGAAACCATTGTTTCAATGGGTTTTGGGTAATTGGTTCCAGCTCACCGAAAATTTCCTAAATTCAACAAAAATGGTAGAAAAGTTCACTTACTTTGAGGTGTGTATGTAGAAGGCTCCTGGATGATGATGATGATGATGATGATGATGATGGAATTTAGAATGGGGGTGGAGGAGAAGGGAGAAGAGAAGGCATTGGGGTGGAAGAGAAGTCACCCCATGGCGCCATTTCACCCATAAAATTTTAGCTCTCTTGCTGTAATTCAAGATTATTTTCTTTAAATCAACACTGCACTGCATTATATATTGTCAATATGTAAAAAATATTTCAAAATGACCAATAATTTGCTTGGAAACACAGAAAAAAAGCGTTTAGTTGAAGAGTCTCAAGCAAGATGTTACCTCCAGTGAAAACAGAGAGAGACTAACTCCTGTTTGCTGTGTAAAGAAGCTGGATGCCGTGCATTAAACTAGTCACTTTACCTTCAATTATGTTCAATAATTGTTAAAATGACTTAAGAAATTGAATATTAAACTTTTAAAATTATTGAATAGTATAAACTTCTTAATATTTACTAAAATAGTAAGGAATTTAAGCCCTAGAACCGATTAATGTATTTGCGGACTGATACTAAAGCTGGTTGCCCGGTCAGTGCAAGCGAAAACATGTTGAGGTCGGTTCGTAAGAACTTCGTTAACTGAATTTTTTTTCGTTAACCGAATTGAAGATCCTTATGGAAGGCAGTTCGTTAATCGAAATTACGTTAACTGAGGTGTTCGTTAAACGAGGGGTCACTGTGTGTATATATATATATATATATATATATATATATATATATATATATATATATATATATATATATATATATATATATATATATATATATATATATATATATATATATATATATATATTATATATATATATATATATATGCTGATAACCACAAGGAAAGAAGAAAACATATATATATATATATATATATATATATATATATATATATATATATATATATATATATATATATATATATATATATATATATATATATATATATATATATATATATATATATATATATATATATATATATATATATATATATTTTATCACACATCTCAGATGTCTTACTGAAGATCTAAAGCTAAGGTACTGCTGTTTCCATTTTCCTGCAGGATTTTATCAAGATTTATCTTATCCACCTTTCAATAGATTTACATGATATATATATATATATGGTGTTATATATACTTGTATATATATATACATATATATATATATTATATATATATATATATATATATATATATTGTATATATTATATATATATATATATATATATATATATATATATATATATATATATATATATATATATATATATTATATATATATATATATAATATATATATATATATATATATATATAATATATATATATATATATATATATATATATATATATATATATATATATATAGAGGAGTCTTAAGTTATTCTCTTATAAATGTCAATGAATGTGACTTTATAGTAATGCATACAAGCACCTCATGAGGCATCACACAAGAAGCTTTGAATTTCTGTACATGTAAAGTATTTCATGGGGCAAAGGGAGGCTCAAGAACGTAACTCCCATATTTTATCTATTTCTTATAGGGAAAATTGGTCCGCTTAACGTTGTTTTGTATATCGTCGCGGTTTTAGGAACGTAACCCCAACGTTAAGCAAGGACTTACTGTAACTATTTTTCTATAACCATTTTAAACTTTCTGATCACACATGCCATTTTTCATAATTGCAAAGGCAACTCAGTAGGGCGTGTTTGTATCCCCCAGGAGGTCAGGGATGTACGGTATGTTTGTGTGCATACCCCAGGAGGTCAGGGCTGTAAGGCATGTGTGTCCTCCAGGAAATCATGGCTGTAGGGCTTGTGTATGTGTACCCCAGGAGGTCAGGGCTGTAAGGCATGTGTAACCCCCATGAAGTCAGGGCTGTAGGGCTTGCGTGTGTGTGTCCCCCGGGAGGTCAGGGCTGTAGGGCATGTGTGTGTCCCCCAGGAGGTCAGGGCTGTAGGGCATGTTTGTGTCCCCCAGGAGGTCAGGGCTGTAGGGTATGTGTGTGTCCCCCAGGAGGTCAGGGCTGTAGGGCAAGTGTGTGTTCCCCAGGAGGGGGACTCTGTGATGTGTACTTTTACTTTTATCCTCTTCACCACTGATCGGCTTGCTTGCTGCTTGGGCGATCGGTTACATCTCTGTTAAAAATAAAATAATAAAATAAGAATGATAGCAATAATAATAATAACAACACTAATACTACTACTAATAATATACACCCATAAAAAATCCAAAAATGAAAAAAAAAGATCAAAAGTGAGAAACAATATACTGTATGTATGTTGTGTTGTCAATAGTAAGAGAAACAATTGAGACCCTGCAATTGTGTGTAAATGAGGCAGAAAGTCAGATCAGCAACCTGGGACTTGGTCACAATTTTTGTGATGCCATATGGCAGCAGGGTCTACCATTAGACATTACATTATGCTTCCAATATCTTCCCAAGTGGTAGTACTTCCCTGTTTGGTAGCTACCTACTAAAGTCAAATTATTGATGTAATATGCAGTTAAAAAGTATAACAACATATGATAGTGTAATAATGTTCCTGGTATTTATTGTCAGTAAAGCCTACCAATCTTTTAACAATGATTTCTTATGGTACAGTAAAATTAACAGTGGGCTTTCCGGACCATTGGATGCTGGACTATTGGACCTTTACTGTATATATTAAATTTTTTTCATATTTCTTTGAATCAGCCATTACACATGGAAGGCAGAATTTTACCTGCACCTGAATTGTTGATGGATGCACCAGTTCAACCAAGAGAAGGAGTATGGGATGCTAGGAGGAGATTATTTTACAGAGGAGCAGATATAAACACATGGGTGGTGATGAATTACAATCCAAGATTTGTTGACCAACGAAGTACTGAGTAAGTTTTGAGATTCAAAGTACAGTATTCATCTTCTTTTATCGGTGGGTGTAATCCAAGAAGATTCATTTATAGTGCAACCCTTAAGGGAGATCAGAAACTACAATTTCCACTTAGATTGAGTGTGTTTGGTACTACAGCAGCTTACACACAGAACTACTCTTGCCCAGCATTTGACTAGATACATTTAATGTTTTTCCTTATCTAAAGTATGCACACAACAGGGGGTTTTCTTTACTTTGTTATTTAAGGGGTAAAACAAAACATTCAACCAAGTTTGTGGAAACAAAATGTGACATAGTCTACCAGTAGGTCTGAGGTAACCTGGATGAGCTTGTGGGGTACGAGTTGTTTGGGTTCACACTCAGGATGGGATGGAGAAAAGAAACTCACAATGTGCTCTCTGTATACATGTTGTATTGGATGTACAATGCAGCTTGGTGCTGGGAAGGCAGCATGGTTACAAGCGTGATGTAGAGAGAGCTGGTTGGTGAGGATGCTCAGAGGAGGACAGCTTGTGGGTCGCCATGCTCGCCGGCGGGAGCGAGGACCGCCAGGCAGCGGCGGAGAAGGTGGTGTTGCTTGCTGCGGCTGTAGCTAGAAGAAGAGACAGGTCACCACGAGGTCAGGTCTTTTATAGCGGAGGTAGGCGTGGGTAGATAGTTGACCTCCGCTCCGTGGGCGGCGCTGGTTGACCTAGACCACGAGGCATACACTGGGGAATTCGCGGGGTCGGCTACTCAGCGACAAACAGCGTTTGTACGGGAGAAATCCACTACAAGCTTATATCACAGTAAACTGGAAATTCCTCAAAAGTGGTTCAGTCTTGGTCCCAAAGGTACTGGATTTCTGGGTCTATACCTTACTTCTGTTTTTCAATATTGTGCTGGATCCCAGATAATTAATAGTTACCCCTTGAATTCCATGGGTTGTGTATCCCAGGGACCCAACATTTGAATTTTGTAAAGCAAGTATCGCACGTGTTCCTTTTTTATATCTACCTTATGTGCTTATTTTAAACATATATTTTGACTTGCAGGACATTCATTACCAAATTACTTCACATGGCTGATGAGAAAGGGATGAAATTTTCTGAGCCAGTTGCTGCATTTGGTGTACGGACACCCTGTCCTGAGCAAGATTTTACAAGGCTTAAGCAGGAATACTCAAACCTACAATTGGTATTAGTTATCTTAGGAAGAGGAGGTGATCTTTATGGTGAATATGACATAGCATTAATTTCTGGTCTCTATCAAGCAGAGTAGATAATAGATTTTCTTAAAACAATTTTTTTATATTATATTATGAAAACTTAATTAAATAAAAAAAAGTAAGGTTAAAATGTGCATGTGAACATGAAATAATTATAAAGATATCTTTATTATCACCATCACTGTTTTTCTCAATTGCATGCTATAGCTATGAATATCTGATGGCAGCTCTAAAAGTTACCATACATGGTCACTAGCAGCCTCTCTCATCATTTTTGGTTGACCCCTAGCTGTCTGTTGCTTATCAGACAAAAATTTATGGCACTTAATATATCAAGTAACATTTGGCAAAAACCCTGCAAGATCTAAGTACAGGTACCTGTACTATACAGTATTGATGAATTGTTAATTGAATGCCAATTCCTGATTTATAACTTGCCTATCTCCAGTATACTGTATGCTAGTTTGTGAGCTCATTATCCTACTTGTGTTACTTTCCTACCTTATGTATTTACAAATAAATATTCTCTAGGGGTGCGCTATTTAAATTTTTGCCGGGACCCAAATCCGTATACAGTGAACCCTCACTTTACGCGGTCAATTGAACCCACGGCGGCCCGCGTAAAGTGAGAAACGCGTAAAGTGAACAACATAACATATGGGATTAATTGAAATAGAGACCGGGCCGACCCCCAAACTCCACTTTTTCAGACACAATACCTATGTTGTAGTAAAAATAACTTCTTAATTTTATGATGGTATGCACACACAATTAATAATTAAGAGAAATATCAATAATATTAGGTTCTTTAACACTTACATTAGTAGAAAAGATGGCTGGGCACACGGGGATGGGGGGTTGGTTCCGAGGCAGAGGGGAGATTATTGGCCCTCACTTGTATCAATTGTATCACTATCCACCACAGAGGCTTGCAGGGCCTCTTTGTCAAACCCCTCAAAGTCCATATAAGTCCATATCCTCATTATCATTATCACTATCACTGACTTGGGCCGGCTGTGGTGGGTGGCGGGTGAAGAACTCGGTAATGTTTTGATGACTGGGCGACCTTGTGTGCTCCCTGCTCGCGCCGCCCTGCGCGTAAAAGGGTACACACACCGCGGAAAGTGAGCATTATGTGTTCGGCAGGGTCCCGCGTAAACGCGTAAAGTGGGACCGCGTAAAGCGAGGGTTGACTGTATATAAGAGGGGTAGTAATATAGGAAATTCATATTATTGAATTTTCGTATACCAAGGGATACTGGTACAATACTGTTATCCTTTGTACAAAGGTTTATGAAAGGTCTTTTATTTTGTCATTTTACTTTGTTGGGTATACAGTAGTGGAATTGATCCCATTTCTTGATTGATCTGGGTTTTTGTAATGTGACTATTTTATATTTTAGCTCGTATCAAGAGGACAGGGGACACTGAAGTTGGTATATTGAGCCAGTGTGTTCAAGCAACAAATGTGACTGCAATTAAACCACAGACACTTGGAAACATTCTCCTGAAGATCAATGCAAAGATGGGTGGTATTAACAATGTTCTTTCAAGAACTGGAATGCCTATGGTAAGTTTGAATCATGGAAATTATTTTTACAATTGTTATTTTACCAGAACCAGTAAAAGTACATCAACATGTTAATGATGAAAACAAACAAGAGTTCATTCATGGTGGTGTTGTACCATCATTTTTCCTTGAAAATTTTGCAGTTCAAATCATTGCCACTACTCCAGTACCATGGACACCTTGTGCAAGTGTTGGTGATGCACTTTTACTTGGTAAACGTGCAACATGTGGAAAAACACTTCTACCTCGCTTTCCTCCTTGTCTCTAATCATTTTGTCAGTTAATATGATGTCAATATTCCGAGCCTTTTTTATTGTTTATTTATGAAGATAATCTATTTCTAGAGATTTTATGAAAAATTTCAAGTAGTAAATTAAAGTGCTGTACAGTGTTTTAAGTGGTAGTTCTTGAATACAGTATTTATCTATTTATTTTATTCTATTTTTTCTGTAGATATTAGAAAGACCTGTTATGATTATGGGTGCAGATGTAAATCATCCATCAGCTGGAGATGGAGAATCCCCGTCCATGGCTGCAGTTGTTGCCTCATATGATAGGTTTGCCTCCAAATTTTCTGTAGAAGTGAGACCTCAGCCACATCGTGTGGAAATAATTCAAGATCTAAAGGAAATGACCAAGTATGTGTAAGAAATTTTTATTATATATTCAGTACTATATATCAATTCGCATTCTGAGGTTTGAACAAAAACGTTTTTTTCTTCTATTATGCACTTCCATCTTCCTCACAAAAACTTGATGATTCAATTACTGGTAAAGGTATTTATTTTGCACTTTAATATTCTTTTCTATAAATTACAGAAACTTGTTAAGGTCATTCTTCATTTACACAAAAGGACATAAGCCCGAAAGAATTGTTATGTATCGTGATGGAGTTAGTGAGTCTCAGTTTCAAGAAGTATTGTCATATGAGCTGAAAGCTATGCGAACAGCTTGTACTGAAACAGAAGTTGACTACACACCTGGCATCACTTTCTTAGTGGTTCAAAAGCGGCATCATACAAGGTACATTAATGTTACTGATGTACATTTTCTTTCCATCTTTTTTCAGTTCCTCTTAATTTTACTTCTATCCTCTTCACCACTGATCGGCTCGTTAGCCTCTTGGGCGATCGGTCACGTCTGTGTTACGCACTGTTGGCAAGTACTGGGCATGCACTGGCTCCTGAATGTATCTCATCCTGCTCCAGTGCTTGTCTGGTCTATGTGTGTCTACACACACACATATATACAATACAGGTTAAGTAAATTACTGTCTCTAGAACGAATGGCTCCCTGTCCCGGCCACAAAAATGGCGGCAACTTTAAAACTACCCACAGAGATTTTTGGGTACATCCAGGGTGTCATCCGCAAATAATAGAGGACTGTGAAATCAAAATCAGCGAATTCTCCAGGCGTACTGTATACAGTGGTCTCTCGGTTAACGAACGGTTCGGTTAACAAAATTTTGGTTAACAAATTACCTTCCATAAGAATCTTCAATTCGGTTAATGACAAAAATTACTTTAACAAAATCCTTACAAACATCATGTTTTGTTGTGAGCATCAGCTGATGGGCTAGTCTGCCAATTCAGTAATATGTTCTATGTTTAAATTCATTTCCAGTGGAGTAAATATCAATAAAGTTATATTCTTTAATATTTTTGCATTTTTTATATACTGCCAGATCTGGGGTCACTAAATCTAAGGGGATAACTTAACTCTAATCTTAATTTCTAAGGGTCGCTGCCACCAGACCCCCTCTGGACAGCATGTAGCTCGTTAGGTAGCGGGCAGAGTGAACTAGGCATTGGGTTAGGTTTTCCATTGATCAGATCGATAAGGGTAAAGAAGGGTGAAACCATAACATGTCTTCATTGATTTATTTCTTATAAAACACACTGGTAAAAAAAACATACATGAACTGGCCTTCCTCAGAAGAACAACGGAATTTTGGTTACCCAACTGGGCCCCAGACTCCTACATTACTGGCGGGTCATCCACCCACTTATTGCACAACAATCGGTGAACGCCGTATCTCGGTCGTTCCTTCTTACAATATCCCTTATCACATCAGACTGTTCCACTGGTGTGGCTTGTAGCACCGTCGGTTATCATACATAGTAGCACCATCGCAACACACCTGTTACACTCCATACCTGCAAGTATGTGACTCCTTGTGACTTTTAGGTCTACACAACGGGCCCCTCGTTCGCACACCGCCCTCGGTGGGTAAGGACGAGGGCTTGACCTAGAGACATACCAGCACTATTTCTACGCCTGGTATTATAGGTCGCTCCAAGTGACGACCGCAGTTTCTCACGGTCTCCTTAGTTGTGACTATTCATGTGGAGTGGTGCGCTGGGAATCCACCGGTTCATAGTGGACTGGTATAGTGGGGAGTAATTCCCCACCTGGTGTGGCGCTCCAGGAGACAATGGCGGCCGGGCGGCAAGATACCCCAACCACGTGGCACCTGTGTGGACGGCAGAACGGGAAAGACTAAGCAATAATGCCTGACGGGCGGTTATCCCATCCCTTAACACATCCCTATCACACTTATATATCCGGCAAAGCTTTAAACTGTAGTCACTGTTATTTATCAACCTTAATTGTAGGGCGGGATATAGCCCGCTAGGACACTGACCTGTGTTGACGGCAGAACGGGAAAGACTAAGGCCGGCTTCCCGCCGCTTCTCGTCACATAGGCCTACAGTTTCCAATCCTCAATTTACATTTTTGTTTCTTATGGTTCTCACCTGAACACTTTACGGTATATTGTCACTCATTTCTTATAAACACATATATTAATCCTAACTTATACACTAAGGTCAGGTCTTGGTTTGCTAGTGCTTGGTTAAATGCCTGGGATTTTAATATCAACGGGCATCTGAGGCGGGTACATGACGCGCCTTGAAACAAAAGCCGAATGATCATGGCGGGGTGTATCAACTTCACTTAAAAACTGTAATGAGGGATCCTCCTCTCACACAGTGCACTATTTGAACACAGACCTCAGATTCTCTGATCACTGTACCTGTCGTGGGTATATGTCACGTGAGGCTACGAGGTGTATTAAATTCATACCGACGCATACACGATATTTCCTTTCCAGTATAGTTTCTAGATCACTGTCAACACCTCACATAGTTCTGATACATTTATCCCT
>NW_024721231.1:0-16078 GCF_018991925.1 Homarus americanus | reverse complement strand
TAACGGCGGCAGGGAGGCCATAAGAATGAGTGGCGGCAATCGCCTTACGGGCGATTAACGGCGGCACGGGGGCCATAAGAATGAGTGGCGGCAATCGCCTTACGAGCGATTAACGGCGGCAGGAGGGCCATAAGAATGAGTGGCGGCAATCGCCTTATGGGCGATTAACGGCGGCAGGGGGGCCATAAGAATGAGTGGCGGCAATCGCCTTACGGGCGATTAACGGCGGCAGGGGGGCCATAAGAATGAGTGGCGGCAATCGCCTTACGGGCGATTAACGGCGGTAGGGAGGCCATAAGAATGAGTGGCGGCAATCGCCTTACGGGCGATTAACGGCAGCAGGGGGGCCATAAGAATGAGTGAGACACAATATGGACACGTGAGCGGGCAACTCACCCAAGAGGGCGAGACCCATAGCTCAGCTTTTCTGTAAGCATGCACTGCGATGCCCTTAAGCTTCAGTAACTCGCCTCAACTCGTATCGTAAGGACGTGACCTAACGTTTATCATACATAAACGCCGTCCCTTTCTCATTCACTCCTAGACAGTGAGACTTACGGTTGATATACACTCAGGAATTATATCTACAACCTTTTATAATAAAACAAAGGAACTACCGTTTGGGTTTCGTTACTTAAAACCCAAATATAAATATGTGTGAAAGGACTGGTTAATTGGACAAGCAGCCGATTCACCATCCCTAAATTAAAGATCACATGATATGAACGTTTGTTGATTTGTATATGTTATAATTATAGGGAAAGTTTTGCTATACAAGTGTCATGACGCAGATGTCTGGCACAGGTGGGACATGTAATGTAGACATATATAAAAAAGCGGTCCGACTAATTACCCAAATGTAGCCGCAATGAAGTCAAATAATGGTCCTAGATGAATAAATCGGACTGCCAATCACTTCTCGACTAGTATTTGGTGTCACAAGGTCTCAAAAATATTGGAAAACTTAATTTAAACTGAGTTAATAGATCGAGTGCATGTACCGATAAAACGCTGACCGCCATGTAACTAGGGGAGACAACTGTTGTCGTTTATCAGCAAATATTTTTTCTATTCAAGTGAATATAATGCTTCACCCTTCAGTTATGTAAACACAAAACAACTAATTTACCTTATGTGTGTTAGGCGGAGGTAGAGTCTCGGTCCTTTTCTTCCAAACTTCGTACCTGTTTCTTCACTTCGTCTTCTTTGCATCTTGAGGTAAAGTGACATAAAAATACTACTCATCTGTGTCGACTACAACACAACACAGACCTTGTTAGTAGAACTGATCCCTAAAGCTGAACATTTTACTGTAATAAGCCTCAGTGTGTCTCACTGCCTGAAGTTGGCACCGTTATACGTTTCCAGCACTGGCGGGGCAGGTGTTAGTACACTACAGAGAACATCTAATATCCTCCCCTGACACATCAAGGCTCATGGGTCAACAAATCACAAATATGTGGTTTATGGATCTGCAATACTCTAGAAACTCAAATTAAAAATAATACTAATAATAATAATAATGATGACATTTAATTCTGGATGTTACGTTAATCAGCTAAGCTCAAACAGGTAACTTGCACTTACCTTAACCCCTTTCTGTAAAACAAAACAATATTGTATTAGATATAGAATGTATGTGCGTCCATTAAACAGGCTGCTTTATGAATCATAGTACTAACACAACCAATATTTAACATCTCTACATAATAAGGATTACAAAACACAATTATGTTGTGGTTGCCGAGGTAGTGGTAAGGCTAACTGAAACAATTTTATTGATGTATTAAACTGCTTAAGAGGCAAATCTAAATCTATCCAAAAGTTATCAAATGTCTTTAGTTTTACCTATATATGCTGCCCTACAGCTAGCACACGTAAATTGATAAACGACTGAGGATTGCAGGTATGTGGGTATGGTGTCTTTAATTTTAAAGAATTTCTTAATTGAACTCTGGGTTTTAAAGACTAGTCTAAGAGAAATTTGTGGATAGAATTCATTGAAAAGCTTCTTAAGTTTATTTCTAAGGGTGAAACTGAGTGGGCCTGTGTACGGGATGGTGAGATAGAATATTTAGGGACAGTGTGTATTTGAGGCTGTGTGGGACTAAAAAACCTAATTAGGGTTTTGCCAATGTAAGTGTCTGTAAATCTCTTAGGGAAGCCATTATTAAAGAGTAGTTACTTTATGTATTTTAGTTCAATGTCCAAGTGGAAATAGCTTGAACAGATATTGAAGGCTCTGTTGGTAAGAGTACGTACTAGATTATCTTTGTAATGAAGAGGAATAAAAAATGAAAATTTTGAACTCAAACCAGTGAAAGTTGATTTCTGTATAAGGCTATCTCGAAACTGTTATGAAGACGGTGGATATTAACATCAAGGAATGGAAGAATATTTTCCTTTTCCAATTCACAAGTAAATTTGATGTTGCCATGTTTCGAATTTAAATAATTTAGGAACATAGGGACGTGATCAATTGATCTGAAAATTAAAAAAGTGTCATCAACAAACCGACGATAGAACAAAGGCTTAAATTGGGGGGACATTCGGGAAGCCAAAGCTTCTCGTGGTGACAGAGGAAAGCGTTGGCCAACGTGGGACCTAAAGGTGAACCCATAGCAACACCATCACATTGTTTAAAGCTTTGTTATTAAATAAAAACAAACAATCATTTAAAGCTAGTTTTAAAAATTCTTTAAATCTGTAGGAGGGTGTAGAGATGTGTAGGAGGGTGTAAAGGGTGTGCTGAAGGTGTGTAAGGATGGATAGGGATGTGTAGGAGGGTGTAGAGATGTGTAGGAAGGTGTAAAGAGGGTGCCGAAGGTGTGTAAGGATGGATAGGGATGTGTAGGAGGGTGTACAGATAAATTTATGTAACATATTATCAGTTTTGAAGTGACCATCACTAAGGTTTATTGATTTTAATTCCTTAATCAAACTAGCTTCAACCAGAAGTCTTCCTGTGACACAAGATGATTTGAATACTTCTAAGCTTTTTTCCCCAAGTAATGGGATGATTATTACTCCTAACATGAACCAACAGGGCACTGCTAAGGTGTTGTTTGATTCTGAGCTGCAGTGTTTTTCCTGTCTGTCCTACATAATTACAATTACATTTGCTATTACACTTGCTATTTCTTATTAACATATTGGTAATGGTTGAGTCATACATGAAAACAACATTAATATTTGGCAGCTTTAGGGACCGAACTAACGGGACAAATTCATTACGATAGGGCAGAGTCAGAATATTCTTAAGTGTAGGAATTTGTCTGGTTTGAGAGGAATGAAAGGATTATTTAGCCCTTTTAAAACAACGATCAACAAACACAGAAGGATACCCAAGTTTCTGTGCAATGGAACGAATATGTTTCAATTCATCGTCAATAAATTCAGTCACAAATACGCAGACATCTTAAGAACATAACAGAAAAAACTGACTTTAAAAAATAAGAAAATTTAATTGAAAAATACGTTTATATAATTGGTCCCTTTGTTATTATGATCAAGTAAGCGTTGTAGTTAATATATAATAAATGTAGTTTATAAAAATAAGTTAAGTCATTAATTAATTAGAAATTATTTGTTATTATAAGTAATAAGATAATTGATTGATAGATAATAGTTGTTAATAATTTAAGTAAAAAATAATAATTATTTCAGTTTTCATTTGACTCAGATGTAAACATGGTGGAGCTTTTGATCCAATAATTCCATTTGTTTATCTCTTAGTTTAGGTCAAGTACAGCCTTGACCCTTAAGACAACTGTGCCTAATGGATTACTCTACGGGACTGTCCATGGATCTTGTTTACGTTACTTGTATCTAACGGGCTTGGTATTGAGGCTGAGAATAAACAACAAGTACTTGGTGGCCCCAGTGCCCTCGTCTCTCCAACAACCTGACACAAATCATTAATGGTTAAAGTTTGATTTTAAAATTAAATAAAACACTAAGTGATACATATCAAAATTTACCTGTTCTCCGTGATTCGTTTTCCGATAATATCAAAGCTTTCCTGAGACTTTTACCACCCCGAAGCAACCAGCCTACAGACTACATATCGTGACCTCAGTAAATCCAGAACATTTTTTACTCATCTCAAACACCTGAACACTCCGTTAAACTACAGCTACATTCAAGTCACATTCT
Organism: Homarus americanus; assembly: GCF_018991925.1. Lineage (NCBI taxonomy): Eukaryota > Metazoa > Arthropoda > Malacostraca > Decapoda > Nephropidae > Homarus > Homarus americanus. Next base: position 11,923 of record NW_024721231.1, on the reverse strand, counting down.
AAAAATAATCGACAAAAACTGAGTTCAAAGTGTGCCCCTGTAGTAAGTTATAATCATTACTTTAACAACACACACCGGTTTTTAAGACCAAACTAATAATTAGTTGGATGAGGAAGAAACTCGCTCTGTTGAACGAGCCGTGGTTACACCTCAGCCACCGTAGCGACCTTCATCCCTTCAGTTAAATATATCAACTTTCTATAAAGAAACTCACTCGTTAACCATAGGTGTAGCGGTCAATAAAATCTCACAGACTCTTAATGTTTGCCGGAAGGATAGTAATTCAACGAAAAATTCCATAATCACAGCCCGTTTCATCATCCTTAGATAATCATAAATTTGTCTAATGTAAAATTGTGATTATTATCCATTCATAACCTTCATGTCCATAAACCTAATAGGCAGGGACGGTTTTTCGTTATACACATGAGTAAAAACCCCAACAAAACCAGACCTAAACCTACTGTGTGTGTTGGTAAGGTTTAATGTTAGATTTTCTTAATGTTTCTCAATGTAAAGTGTACTGATATGATATTGTATTTGATGTTGCTGCTAGGGGTAGCGGCGAGTCAGACGTATTAACCCATAACAATTTTAATAGCTCTGTGTGCCAATTGTAATAGATGGCATAACACTAACCATACCTAACCAAACCAAAGTTTTAATCATACCTTAATTTAAATTCCTGGCGGAGGGTGAATCAGGTCCTGGCGGAGGGTGAATCAAGTCCTGGTGTAGTTAACTGTGGTGAATACTCTTGTAGTTCCCACATGTTTTAATTGACTTCACTTCAAAAAGGACACTTGGAAAATTCACTACGGTACCTCGTCGTACTTTTAATGTTCACTAGAAAAAGGGGATTCCACGCGTAAATTTTTCTTTAACCTTCAATTAGGTTCACTACCTCCGTTAACACTATTTATTTCCATTAATCCAATCAAGTTATGGGCCCATAACACTTCACTTGGCATCAGTGACAAATATCCTCTAATCTCATTGAGTCACGTCAGGTCACTTCACCTTTTAACCAATATTTCCCATATATTAACACAACACTTCACGTTACGGGCCCTCCTGCACTTCACTTTTACTTTACTTTTATCCTCTTCACCACTGATCGGCTTGTTAGCCGCTTGGGCGATCGGTCACGTCTCTTTTCCTTTATATTCGTCACCACTGATCGGCTCACTAGCCGCCCGGGCGATCGGTCACGTCTCTTTTCCTTTATCCTCGTCACCACTGATCGGCTCGCTAGCCGCTTGGGCGATCGGTCACGTCTCTTTTCCTTTATATTCGTCACCACTGATCGGCTCACTAGCCGCCCGGGCGATCGGTCACGTCTCTTTTCCTTTATCCTCGTCACCACTGATCGGCTCGCTAGCCGCTTGGGCGATCGGTCACGTCTCTTTTCCTTTATATTCGTCACCACTGATCGGCTCACTTGCCGCCCGGGCGATCGGTCACGTCTCTTTTCCTTTATCCTCGTCACCACTGATCGGCTCGCTAGCCGCTTGGGCAATCGGTCACGTCTCTTTTCCTTTATATTCGTCACCACTGATCGGCTCGCTAGCCGCCCGGGCGATCGGTCACGTCTCTTTTCCTTTATATTCGTCACCAGTGATCGGCTCGCTAGCCGACCGGGCGATCGGTCACGTCTCTGTCACGCACTGTTGACAAATACTGGGCATGCACCGGCTCCTGAATGTACCTGAACCCGCTCCAGTGTTGGTCAAGTCTTCTCTTGAAACAGCTCACACTCGGTGCCGTCACAACACTCTCTGGTAGATTGTTTCAAGAGTTTACAACTCATAACACTTCACTTGGCATCAGTGACAAATATCCTCCAATCTCATCGAGTCACTTCACCTTTTAACCAATATTTCCCATATATTAACACAACACTTCACGTCCAGCACTTCACAACACCGAACACTACAACACTTCACGTTACGAGTCCTCCAGCACTTCACAACACCGAACACTTCCACTTATATCAGTATATAACACCGAAAGAGTATCAAGTTTGTTAGGAAATTGTCAAAAATGAAGGAATAATCCACACGTCCACCTTGATCACGACCCGGAGACGAACAGCGAGTCATATAGTGGCTGTCAGCTGCCCCATACATGTTGCCATATCGCCAAAATTTATTTATTTTTAATTCTCTATCGTATAAATCGTTGTTGATGTTAGAATAATGACGTATATCAATTATATTCTAATTTATCTTATTACTCTAAAATAAAACCTTGGTGACCTTTATTGGAAGTAATAAATAAACTAACGAGCGAACTATCAAACAAGCACTGGAACGACTCTTTACGGTACTTAAACAACAATTCAATAATTATCTTATCACTCATATATTACCGTTACTATGCGAGATTTAAATTACTTTGTAGCAGATTTTAACGAAGACGAAAACTAATAAATAAAATCAAATCAATAAATTAAACACGAAAATGATCATAAACGAGTAACTCAAGAGAGGCAGTCCACACACCACCTCCTCCTAGGGCCTACGAAAAATAAAACGAGAACTTTTCTTCCCCTTTTTCTACAGGTTATTATTAAATTGATACTGAGGTATTTTTTTCCCATTTATTTATTACTTAATCCTATTAGTGTCCACCAGCTAGCTGTGCTTCTTGTAAACAAATATATTTCTGTACTGTATAACAACAGCTGATCTAACCCATTTTCTGTGACTCGATTCATGGCAAACATCACTGAATCTTATTCTTTCGACATCACATTTTATAATTAGGTACTAGCTTGTGTTATTAGTGAATATGCTGTCAAATGGGGCCCCATATCTTGGAGGTGCCTAAGGCCTACCAAAGTCTTAACCCGTCACTGCGTATAAGATCACACACGCACACAAAACACTAATGACTGTTGATACGCAGTTTTATTTTGACTTGTTTTTTGAGGACACATTTTTTCTGTAATTATCACAACTTTACAAGTGTATTCGATGCTAATTAATAGGGCCCGGATAGTTATGCATTTGCATATTTCATATGCAAATGCATATTTTGCGTGATTTCTATGATAAGTGCATATTACCTAGATAACTGCATATAAATGCATATTTTGGTAAAATATTCATCTGGCAGTATCTCTTTGTTGCCACTGAATGAGCACACGTGGTACTGGGAGGTGAGGTGAGGTGTGGTTAGGTGAAGTGAGGTGAGGTCACGTCGCTTTATTCTGTCGTTTCCACACCTGGTCATGACTCATTGGACTAGTGAGTTAGTCAGTCAGGAGCAGTGCTGCTGTGTGGAGCTACTCTCTTCTGCTGCTCGTGAAAATGCCGAAAGTACAAAGAAACCAAAATGAAGTGCTGAGATCATACGTAAAGGAATTTGATGCATTTACTACTGATGGAAGTGTACTGTTTTGTAAATATTGTGAAGCACCAGTGACAGCGAGCAAGAAATTTCAAGTCCAACAACACCTTAAAACAAGCAAGCACATCCAACTCGAAGCTGTTAAGTCCAATAGTGCACAAAAGGAGCAACAACTACTTCTTGCATGTTCCAGTAAGTCAGGGCCTGATCGTTCCCAGTTCAACGCAGATTTGTGCAAGGCATTTGTTTCAGCGGATATTCCATTGCATAAACTGAATAACAAGTGCCTAAAGTCATTCCTGGAACAGTATACTGGAAAAAAGGTGCCTGACGAATCAACATTACGTAAGAACTATGTTTCACAATTGTTCAAGGACACGATGGAAATCATAAGGAGAAAGGCTTGTGGAAAGAAAATATGGGTGTCACTCGATGAAACTGATGTTGAGCAACGGTATATTGTGAATCTTATTTTTGGTGTGTTGGGAGATGAAACAGAGCGAGGCAAATACTACCTAGTGAATGTTGGTGTACTATCTAAAGTCATTGCTTAATAAACATTAACATTAGTTTATATTAACTATTTTGTTTCCGTATAACCTGCATTCTTGGCTTTATAAGTGACATTTTTAGTGCATATTTGCATGCATATTTCATGGTTTTTAGTGCATAACTATCCGGGCCCTACTAATTAATTAAACGGTGACGGCGTTATGGCTATAGATCACCGGCGTCAAGAATTACAATAACTGACAGTAGGCCCATACACCTACCTTAGAACGGAAAGAGGTATAAAGGTTGTAGTTGGAGACTTGAAAAGGCTTGGAAGTTACTGCATTTTTTAATGTATTATGTATGATGTTTAGTGTTTATTAAAGCAGTTTTGGAAAAGTTTATGGGTATTTCAGTGTTTCTTGGCTACTGGAATCAAACTAATTATTTCCATTTAAATCAATTAAAATATAATTCGTGATTTGACAATTGACAATGCCTTCTGGTATTTAACCCATGAAATATTGAAACTCCTCAGTAACTCTTGGAACAATCTACCAGAGAGTGTTGTGATGGCACCGAGTGTGAGCTCTTTCAAGACAAGACTTGACCAACACTGGAGCGGGTTCAGGTACATTCAGGAGCCGGTGCATGCCCAGTATTTGCCAACAGTGCGTGACAGAGACGGGACCGATCGCCCGGGCGGCTAGCGAGCCGACCTTTTGGTGAAGAAGATAAATGAAAAGGAAAAGTAATCGTTGACGTGACCGATCGCCCAAGCGGCTAACAAGCCGATCAGTAGCGAAGAGGATAAAAGTAAAAGAAAAGAAGGCAAATCCAAAAGTGTTCTGGAAGTATGTACAGACAGAAACAAGAACAAAAGCTAGAATTGCAGATCTTTACAAGGCTGAGAAAAAAGTACAGAAGACTGTGAATGATCAAGAAAAGGCAGATGTACTTTCAGAGCAATTGTCACAAGTTTTAATCAAGGAACCAGATAGGGGGATACCAACAGCCAACAAGAAAGACGTGCCAGCTTTTCAACACCTGGAGATAACCGAGGGCAAAATAAGAAAGGTGATTCAAAAATTGAAAAAACAGAAGTCTCCCAGTCCAGATGGGTTACATCCAAGAGTCATTAAGGAGATGATGGAGGAACTACTTCAGCCTCTGAGGATCTTCTTAGAAAGCTCTTTTCAAGAAGGAAATATACCCGAGGACTGGCGTATTGCATATATCACAGCTATCTATAAGAAGGGAAGTAAAAGTGAACCAGGAAACTACAGGCCAGTCAGTCTAACTAGTGTAATCTGTAAATTATTGGAGCCAATATTACGGGAAGAGATGATATCCCATCTGAAAAAATATGGATTGTTTAGTAATAAACAGTTTGGCTTCATTTCCGGCAGGTCAACAGTCCTACAGTTGATTAGGGTACTAGACAGGTGAACGGAAATTATCGATGACATTCAGGCTGTGGACATAGTGTATTGTGACTTCATGAAGGCTTTTGATAGAGTACCCCACAAAAGACTATTATAAAAAGTATCTAGTTATCGCATTGATGGAAAATATCTTGATTGGGTAAGGAATTTTTTAACTAAGAGAAAACAGAAGGTTGAGGTAAATGGAGAAGTATCTGACTGGAGAGAGGTCACTAGTGGGGTCCCTCAGGGTTCTGTCCTCGGCCCCCTGCTGTTTGTCCTTTTTATCAATGACCTGCCTGAGGAAATTACACACGACAGTGAGGTATATCTATATGCGGACTACACAAAGATTTTTAGGAAAATAGAACGAGATGAGGATTGTGACATGCTGCAAGAGGACCTGGATGGGATCAGGGGTTGGACTGAGAAGTGGATGCTGAACTTTCATCCAGAAAAAAGTAAATACATGAGGATAGGAAGAACAAAAGTTGCTGACCAGGGATATCATATGTACACCACGATCAAGATGACCACTGTAGAGAAGGATATAGGGGTAGTCATCGATGATAAGCTGACGTTCTCTGACCATCTAGCTGAGAAAATCAACAAGGCTAATAAAATAGTGGGCATTATTAGAATAACTTTTGTTCATCTGGATGCACCTATATTCAAGGCTCTGTACACTGCTCTGGTTAGGCCACACCTTGAGTATGCTAATCAAATTTGGTGCCCATATCTCATTAAGGATATTGAAGCAGTAGAGAATGTACAGAGGAGGGCTACCAAATTAGTACCACATATCAAGGATTTACCTTATGAGGAAAGACTAAGGAAATTACAGTTACCGACACTGGCGTACAGAAGACCTCATGGACACAGTGTGGCTGGCACTACCCGGGGCAACACAAGAGCAAGGCTAAATCTCACAAGGTTGTTAATGGCTTACCTGAGTGGGTAGTGAAGTTTGAAGCAAAATTAGATAAATACTGGAATAATCAAGAACAAGTATATAATTATAGGACACAAATATGAGCCACACGCAGCCAGTAGAGAAGAGGCTATTGAGCCGGAGTCACAGCCTCTTCCAGAGTATAAGGTATAAGGTTTATGTATATTTAAGGTTGTTAGTCCTACATTGAGGAATTATTATACTCACAGTAATCTTTATGGGCCGTCTCAGTTGTATACAGCACAGAAGCTTTGTTGTGATGCTGACGTCAGTAATACAATGTTGCCAGAAGCGACTATCAAATACAATTATTTATATTTTTCCCTTAATATAAATTAACCGTCACAATATAATAAATCTAATATAAGTTTAATTTAATTATGTCTATACTAATATTGATTATATCTAACTTAATTGGTTTATTTTTATTTGAATATATTTTGATATGTTCGTGGTATTATTTTAAACATTCATTACATATAAGATACAAGCATATCGTACATCTTGGCATTATTGTTATACTTAAATAACTTATCATACTATATATATCCCCAAATTTCTTTACTTTACTTTTACTTTTATCCTCTTCGCCACTGATCAGCTCGCTAGCCGCCCGGGCGATCGGTCACATCTCTGTTACGCACTGTTGGCAAATACTGGGCATGCACCGGCTCCTGACTGTACCTGAACCCGCTCCAATTGTTAGTCAAGTTTTGTCTTGAAAGAGCTCACACTCGGTGCCGTCACAACACTCTCTGGTAGATTGTTCCAAGAGTTTACAACCCTTACTCAGAAAAAGTTTGCCCTCACAGTTTTCTGGACTTGCTGCTTCTTCAATCTTGAACTGTGACCCCTTGTGGAGCGAGCGTCCGCCAGCTTCAAGTAAGGACACTCGACTGAGTAGTGCCACCTGAGATGCTTATACACCTCAACTTGGTCACCCCTTGCCCGTCTGTAGTATAAGCTAGGCAAGTTCAGGCGCTCCGATCTCTCAGGGTAGCTGAGGTACCGAAGTGCAGGCACCAATCTGGTGGCCCTCCTTTGAACATTTTCAACCAACTGACAGTCCCTAGCATATCTCGGGGACCAGATGGGGTGACAGTACTCCAGATGGGGAAGCACTTAACTCTTGAAGATCGTTAAGAGGGACGGACCGTCTAGATATCTGTACGACCTTATAAGACCCAATAATTTATTTGCCTGAGTTACCTTCTTCTCGCAATGGCCCGAGAACTTCAGCTCATTGTCAACATACACACCTAGGTCCTTCTCACATTCAGTCTCAACTAGTGCAGTTTCTTCATCTCGTTGGGACATATGATACGCCTCCTAACCGTTGGTACGCCCCAAGTGCATCCTCTTACACTTCGTGACATTGAATCTCAGCAGCCATTTCTTTGACCATTCCTGGAGCCCACAGAGGTCTTTCTGCAGCTCTTCACAGTCCGCTTGGTTTTTAATTTCCCGAAATAACTTGGCGTCATTGGCAAACATTTGTATGGAGGAGTGTACAACGTCAGGCATGTCATTTATGAAACAAACAAACAACAGCGGGCCCAATACACTGCCCTGTGGTACCCCACTTGTGACGGGTACAGATGACGATTTCTTGCCATTAATCACCGCACACTGCTTGCGGCCACGAAGAAAGTCTTCTATCCACGCTAGGACATTCCCCGAATTCCGTACCCTTCCACTTTGATTTTCAGCCTTTCGTGGGGTACACTGTCGAAATTAGTTTTATACTTTTAAAACTTGTGTATGATATGCATGAGGTTATGAAAGGTACTTTGTGAATATGTAGAAAAATCATTTCTCTGGATATTTATAAATGAAATCCTGAGCATTTTACAGCATATGTTTATTTATTTTTAAGGGTTAGTTTATAAGTACATATGAGCTGTACTGTACATGAATCTCACTTGAATCCATAATGAGTCATGGCACAGTATATTGCTGGTCACTAACTACAGCACTGTAGTTTGTAAACATTGTGATGTAGTTATAGAAAAATAAAATAAATTTGTTTACATGCATATTCAACAAGTTTTCAGAGAGTAAACGAAGATAACACATAAGACCTTTTGTATAGGAAAAATTCTTGTAGGATGTGCAGCTGAAATTTAAGCCAAAGTACACTGTTCTATTTGTGATAAAAATCTGAAAGTATAAAAGGTTTCAGAATTTTGTTTCTCTAGGGCTAAGTTAAGATTGATAAGGACCAACTTACAGACTAATCTACCTTAGTGAGGTTTATTGTGCTCATTATTAATAATATGTGGAGATGTTCATTGGTCATTAAGAAACTTTCACCTGCTAGACCAACCGACTGGCTAAGAGCTAAAAAAAAAAAAAAATCGCAGTACCGCTCACATGATTTTTGTAGCAAGGCAGACCCAGGAGATACACCGTGAAGAAAACAAAAATATTTTCATAACGTTGATTGACGTGACCAGGGCCTTCGATACTTTTAACCGTGACATCCTCTCGCTGCTGCTAGAGAAGTTCAGAGTGCCACCAAAATTCAGGAACATCTCCCGAAAATTCCACGATGCCATGCTCGCTAAAATTCTGCTGGGAGGACTAGTGTCTGATCCCTGCAGCGTCGGTGTCGGGGTGACACAGCCACAACCATCTCCCTCGCACTACATATTTAACCCTTTTAGAAGGCAAAGTATCACTTAGGTATTTTATTCTGGCTAACGCCAGAGGATTTTATTCAGCTGAGGGGTAGACGGAAGGCTTTTTAACCTGCGGCGCCTCCAAGCCCGCACCATCCTTGACCACCGAAGGGTCAAGACGTACCACCGCTCCTCTCGGAGCAGCCAGGTCAACTGTTATGTTGGCCCATACCAACTCCCTCCCCTGAACCCTCCTCCCCACCGGAATATCAACATGTTCTCGCCAGAAGTTACTATTTCATTTAGGAAAGGAATGGAACCAGTGTTAAACAGAGGTGAACAGTGGTGAACAGTGCTTAAGTCAGTGAGAACAACTCAACAGTAACAGTAGTACCCAAGTTAACCTTCACACAGTGAGGTCCCAGGTACCCAGTGATAACGGCCCGTGAGACCCAACAACCAGCGATGTGTTAATCCGTCTACGATAGGAAGGCCTGGGACCACACCTCACTCATATAACACCGTCTTTGAGGGAATTACTACACCACGTGAGGCCCCGCATAACACCATCTATGAGGGAATTACTACACCACGTGAGGCCCCTCATAACACCATCTGTGAGGGAACTACTACACCACGTGAGGCCCCTCATAACACCAAATGTGAAGGAGTTACTACACCACGTGAGGCCCCGCATAACACCATCTGTGAGGGAATTACTACACCACGTGAGCCCCTCATAACACCACATCTGTGAGGGAATTACTACACCACGCGAGGCCCCTATAACACCATCTGTGAGGGAATTACTACACCACGTGAGGCCCTCATAACACCATCTGTGAGGGAATTACTACACCACGTGAGGCCCCCCATAACACCATCTGTGAGGGAATTACTACACCACGTGATGCCCCTCATAACACCATCTGTGAGGGAATTACTACACCACGTGAGGCCCCTCATAACACCATCTGTGAGGGAATTACTACACACGTGAGGCCCCTCATAACACCATCTGTGAGGGAATTACTACACTATCGTGAGGCCCCTCTATAACACCATCTGTGAAGGAATTACTACACCACGTGAGGCCCCCTCATAACACCATCTGTGACGGAATTACTACACCACGTCAGGTCCCTCATAACACCATCTGTGAGGTAATTACACCACGTGAGGTCCCCCATAACGCCATCTGTGAGGGAATTACTACACCACGTGGTCCCTCATAACACCATCTGCGAGGGAATTACTACACCACGCCAGGTCCCTCATAACACCATCTGCGAGGGAATTACTACATCACGTGAGGTCCCTCCTAACACCATCTGGGAGGAATTACTACACTACGTGAGGCCCCTCATAACACCATCTGTGAGGGAACTACTACACCACGTGAGGTCCCTCCTAACACCATCTGGGAGGGAGTTACTACACTACGAGTTTGCTGTTCAACACCTACAATAATCTATATGTTCACTGTATGTTCCTTTACCTTTCTCTAATGAAGGCTTTTGTTAAACCACCAATGTATGTAATAAGTCATTTATGTCCAATGTATATTTTCAGCCTTCGGGCTGCAGAACTTTTTCAATAAACCGTCAATTATTATTATTATTATTAAGTTCAGCAGATCCATGAACTCCTAGATGCGAACGACTGTGCCCTCGTATAACACACAGTCTTTGATATCTTTTCAGCCATCTACAAAGCCTTATTTCTCAATACCAAAAATATTAAAGTGACTACACAAAGACCTCAAAGTCAGCACCATGTCTGCTGTGCGTCACACATTGTGTGTGTCCCCCATACAGCTCTATAGGTATGAAACCTGGACTCCGTACAGTACCCAAGTGACCTAAGACGAGATTTTTCACCGCACCCAAACCACAAGCACTAAAGCATTTCTTGCACGACAACATCTCCGTTACCTGGTGCCCGCCGTCAGGATGCTCAAGCACCGCCAGCCTCGTCCAATACTACACGGTCAACTCCACCAAGGCAGTCGGTCCGATGACGGCCGCGGTAAAGGCTGAAAGACCACACCAAGGACATACTCAAGAAATACAACTTGCAGCATTCAGCCCTTGAGAGGCTAGCGGCCGACCAACCCGTGTTGCTGTCCACCTGCACCAGAAGCACCCAACAACTAGAGGACAACCTGACCAAGAGGAGGCCAGAAAGGCGCGTCTGAAGACACCAACACGCTGCAGGAGCTAACCTTCCTGGCCCTCAACATTCCTGTCCCACCTGCGGCTCTTGCAACGGCCTACACAGCCACATGAGGTGGCATCGCCTGACGTCGGCATTATTCGTACACTTCAACCCTTCATAACCAGAAGCTTCGTCGTCATCAGTGGTCGATGAACTACCAGAAGCAAAGAAGCACGCAAGATATGTTTTGTATAAGCTAGCTTTATTTTGCACTGCAGACAGACAGACAGACGTAGAGAAAAGGAACAAAGAAAATACAAAGAAGGATGTATACCTGTGGGGTTATGGGTTGTTGGTTCACACTCAGGATGGGATGGAGAAAGGAAACTCACAATGTGCTCACTGTATACATCTTGTATTGGATGTACAATACAGCTTGTTGCTGAGTAGGAAGCATGGTAACAAGCGTTGAGTAGAAAGAGCTGGTTGGTGAGGGTGCCCAGAGGAGCATGCAGCTTGAGGGACGCCGAGGTCGCCGGCGGGAGCCGCCAGGCTGGCACGGAGGAGGAGGTGTTGCTTGCTGGTGGCACTGGGTAGAAAGAGAGCGGTCACAGCGGTGTCAGGCCTTATAAGGCGGGGGTAGGCGTGGGTAGATAGTTGATCCCCGCTCCGTGGGCGGCGCTGGAGGCGTAGGCTGGGGAATTCGAGAAGGTTCGATGCTTGTAGGGGAGGAATCCACTACAATACTCCCCTTCTCCTCCGGGCGCGGCGGGAGGCTGGAGGTTGGTAGGGTTGCGTGCCACATGTGAGGCAGAACGGGCGGTGCATGCCAGATGTGAGACATAACGGCGAGGGCGTGGATGAGCCGGCCGCTAGGGGGGACAGCTCTGTCTAGATACACGAGATCTGTGGGAGAAAAGAGG
>NW_024721230.1:0-11199 GCF_018991925.1 Homarus americanus | reverse complement strand
TCTATCCATCCAACCACTCTATCCATCCAACCATCCATCTATCCATCCAACCAACCTCTGTCCTTCTAACCATCCTCTGTCCTCTGAACCATCCCATCCCCTAACCATCCATCCATCCCCAACCATCCATCTATCCATCCAACCATCCATCTCATCCTCTAAACCATCCATCTATCCCTCTATCCCTTTAACCATCCATCCATCCATCCAACCATCCCCCATCCATCCAACCATCCCCAACCAACCATCCTCATCCTTCTAACCATCCCCATCCTTCTAACCATCCACATCTATCCTGAACCATCCTCTAATCCAACCAACCATCCCCCTACACCCCCAACCATCCATCCATCCCCCAACCATCCTCTATCCCCAACCATCCCCATCCACCAACCATCCCCCATCCCCAACCATCCCCATCCTCTAAACCATCCCCCATCCCCAACCATCCATCTATCCCCAACCCATCCCCCATCCATCCAACCATCCTCTATCCTCTAACCATCCATCTATCCTCCAACCATCCCTCTATCCATCCAACCATCCCCATCCATCCAACCATCCCCCATCCATCCAACCATCCCCCATCCATCCAACCATCCATCTATCCATCCAACCATCCCTCTGTCCTTCTAACCATCCCTCTATCCTTCTAACCATCCATCTGTCCTTCTAACCATCCATCTATCCATCCATTTATATATGAATCTCCTAACCATCCATCTATCCATCTATCCATCCATTTATTTTCACAAGGATGTCATAGGGTATATAACACATAGCAACGTGAGGTCACCAGTACTAGGATGTAACAATGCCTAGCACGAAACAACGCCGAACGGTGTGTGTGTGTGTGTGTGTTTGCTGTTTTATCCTCACCGTTGAGTTAGAGCGGTGGCACCTACCATGGCACTACGAGCACCATCTATTGTCTTGACCTACCTACCCAACACCACGAGCAACGCCATCTAGGACGAGACAAGAGTATGACTCGTCTTAGTTAACACCGCTTCCTCTCCATATCCTGCCACTTCCTCCAAGTCTTCTTTGAGAGCTCCAATTCGAGGAGAGCACTTCTCTGGGAAGTGACCACAGGATCACCATCCTTCTAAACCCACGTGCAGTGACTACTCACCGTCTTCACAACACGCTCATCTCAGCCATCTCAGCCCTCAACTCTACATTTGTATCTTGTATTACTCTCCCCACGTCCACTTCCTTCAAAATGGTTTATATGTTATTAATATGTATATACTGTTAATGTTTAGTTGTTTAAATAGGGTAATTTATAAGCTGAATATTTTATGATTTATATACTCTTATACAACGAAAACTCTAATCCTTTATTCACCCTTTTATAGTCCGATTGTCTTTATTTTTGTTGTTGTTACTTGTTGGGATCTGGGTGACGTATAACTATATTCTAAATCCCCAACCCGCAACAAGGTGTTTATCTCCTCACTGTTGAGTTAGAGTGGCATACCATGTATAGAAGATGAAGATTTAGCCACGAGAAAGTGATGTGACATATACACACTTGTTATTATACCTGAACACAACTGAAGTGAATTTTCTATATAATGATAATTTAACACTGTCTTAACAAAAGGATCTAACGCTGCACCCCCCAGACACCACCCAGGAGCAGAGTTCCATACTAACATGTCTATAAAATATGTGTACACATAACAAGGGAATAAACACACACACACACACACACACACACACATACTACTACGTCTACTTTTGCTGTCACTCGGAATCAAGTATGACGATCATCCAGTTATGAGACAATGATATGAGTTATTATGATGCCACCTTGGTTGATCAGCCTGAGGTGACTAAACAGGTCGATACAGACCGGCAGTGCGTCCACAGATGTTGCAGTGTGAGGGGCTACATCTAGTGCGGAGGGAGGCAGCAGCGTCTTTGCGGCGCTGGCACTTGTCTGCCCTGGCTTGCAGTCGGCTTAACTGGAAACTATTGACACCTTCGTGGTGCTCCTCCAAGCGTTACGAAGGAGAGTAATCGCTCCCCAGGTAGCGTCGATTTGCACTTTTTCAGGTTTGTCTTAAGACTATCCTTATACCTTTTCAGTTGCCCGCCGGCGTTACGCGTTTACTATTCGTTAGGTGACTGTAAGTAGCTGGCTTTTGTCAGTCTACTATTGTGCATGTGGGTAACATGGCCAGTCCAGCGAAGAAATTATGAATGGTAGCCTGATGCCCTACAGTTGGTGTCAGCAAGAATACTGACATTTGTTCTCTTGTCTTCCCAGCAAACCTCGGAGGATGGAACGTGACTGCACTGGTGAAAGTTTGCAAGTGCCTTGAGGTGCTCTCCTGTTTGTGACCCATGTCTGCTGCCATATAGCAGGGTGGGGAGAGACCACTGCTCGATCGATACACGCAACTTTGTCGATAATTTCAGCTACCTACAGCCAAAGACACGTGGTATGAGTCTGCCAAAGGCTTGAGATGCACATCTGATCCGATGTTAATTCTTTCATCCATGTCCGCGGTGGACAGGTGGAGCCATACCGAAAGTGGGTAACATTAGAGAGGGTAGTACCGTTAAGCTGGATGGATGGTGGAGGTGTGTCTGAACCAGGGCAGGATAGAAAAGAATCTGAGTCTTACGTACATTCACCTGAAGGCCGAAGTGTGTATATGCATCTGCGTATGTGCTCAGGATCTCTGTAGGTCTCTTTCAGTGTGAGCGACGAGAGTGAGGTCGTCTGCATACTGAAGTTCAGTAATGTCCAATCCTGCCGGCTAAATTGGCACTGTCACGAGTAAGGAAGGCAGCCAAGTGATGTGAGAAGAGTTGGTGCCAGACACAACTCTTGTTTAAACCCCTGTTTGGATGGGGGAAGAACTCAGACTGGGTGCTGTTGTGCATGACATCAATGTTCATGCCATCGTGGAGTTGCCTCACAATGGCGGTGAAATTTAGGGTAGGCAACCAAACGGCTGGAGGGTCCACCAGAGGGCTTCCCTGTTGACCGAGTCGAAGGCCTGGTTAGGTCGATAGGCCATGTACAGGTCACGACGCTGTTCTCTGCACATTTAACAGAGACCCACTGCACATCACATGAGCCACTGTACATCACACCATGAGCTACTATACATCACATGAGCACTGCACATCACATGAGCTACTATACATCACACATGAGCTACTATACATCACATGAGCATTGTACATCACACGAGCTACTGTACATCACACGAGCTACTGTACATCACATGAGCTACTGTACATCACATGAGAGCTATATACTACATGAGCTACATCACATGAGCTACTATACATCACATGAGCTACTGTACATCACATGAGCTACTGTACATCACATGAGCTACTATACATCACATGAGCTACTATACATCACATGAGCTACTGTACATCACACATGAGCTACTATACATCACATGAGCTACTGTACATCACATGAGCTACTATACATCACATGAGCTACTATACATCACATGAGCTACTGTACATCACATGAGCTACTGTACATCACATGAGCTACTGCACATCACATGAGCTACTGTACATCACATGAGCTACTGCACATCACATGAGCTACTGTACATCACATGAGCTACTACATCATACATGAGCTACTGTACATCACATGAGCTACTATACATCACATGAGCTACTGTACATCACATGAGCTACTATACATCACATGAGCTACTGTACATCACATGAGCTACTGTATCATATGAGCTACTGTACATCACATGAGCTACTGTACATCATATGAGCAACTATCACATGAGCTACTGTACATCACATGAGCTACTATACATCACATGAGCTACTATACATCACATGAGCTACTGTACATTACATGAGCTACTGTACATCACATGAGCTACTGTACATCACATGAGCTACTGTACATCACATGAGCAACTATACATCACATGAGCTATTGTACATCACATGAGCTACTGTACATCACATGAGCTACTGTACATCACATGAGCTACTCTCACATCACATGAGCTACTATACATCACATGAGCTACTATACATCACATGAGCTACTGTACATCACATGAGCTACTGTACATCACATGAGCTAATGTACATCATATGAGCTACTATACATCACATGAGCTACTGTACATCACATGAGCTACTGTACATCACATGAGCTACTGTACATCACATGAGCTACATTATACATCACATGAGCTAATGTACATCACATGAGCTACTATACATCACATGAGCTACTGTACATCACATGACTTACTATACATCATATGAGCTACTGTACATCACATGAGCTACTATACATCACATGAGCTACTGTACACACATGAGCTAATACATCACATGAGCTACTGTACATCACATGCTACTATACATCACATGAGCTACTGCACATCACATGAGCTACTGTACATCACATGAGCTACTGTACATCACATGAGCTGTACAGCACATGAGCTACTACTATACATCATATGAGCTACTATACATCACATGAGCTACTATACATCACATGAGCTACTATACATCACATGAGCTACTGTACATCACATGAGCTACTGTACATCACATGAGCTACTGTGTACATCACATGAGCTACTACTATACATCACATGAGCTACTACATCACATGAGCTACTATACATCATATGAGCTACTGTACATCACATGAGCTACTGTACATCACATGAGCTACTGTACATCACATGAGCTACTGTACATCACATGAGCTACTGTACATCATGCATGAGCTACTGTACATCATATGAGCTACATCACATGAGCTACTATACATCACATGAGCTACTATACATCACATGAGTTACTGTACATCACATGAGCAATATACATCACATAGCCATTGTACATCATATGAGCTACTATACATCACATGAGCTACTGTACATCATATGAGCTACTACTATACATCACATGAGCTACTGTACATCACATGAGCTACTGTACATCACATGAGCTACTGCATCACATGAGCTACTATACATCACATGAGCTACTATACACTACATGAGCTACTGTACATCACATGAGCTACTGTACATCACATGAGCTACTGTACATCACATGAGCTACTGTACATCATGATGAGCTACTATACATCACATGAGCTACTATACATCACATGAGCTACTGTACATCACATGATATTGTACATCACATGAGCTACTGTACATCACATGAGCTACTGTACATCACATGAGCTACTGTACATCACATGAGCTACTATACATCACATGAGCTACTGTACATCACTTGGAGCTACTATACATCACATGAGCTACTGTACATCA
Organism: Homarus americanus; assembly: GCF_018991925.1. Lineage (NCBI taxonomy): Eukaryota > Metazoa > Arthropoda > Malacostraca > Decapoda > Nephropidae > Homarus > Homarus americanus. The sequence continues at coordinate 5,875 of NW_024721230.1, read as the reverse complement.
CATGAGCTACTATACATCACATGAGCTACTGTACATCATGCTGAGCTACTATACATCACATGAGCTACTATACATCACATGAGCTACTATACATCACATGAGCTACTGTACATCACATGAGCTACTGCACATCACATGAGCTACTGTACATCACATGAGCTACTGTACATCACATGAGCTACTGCATACTCACATGAGCTACTGCACATCACATGAGCTACTGTACATCACATGAGCTACTGTACATCACATGAGCTACTATACATCACATGAGCTACTGTACATCACATGAGCCACTATACATCACATGAGCTACTGTACATCACATGAGCTACTATACATCACATGAGCTACTGTACATCTGATGAGCTACTGTACACCATGAGCTACTATACATCACATGAGCTACTATACATCACATGAGCTACTATACATCACATGAGCTACTGTACATCACATGAGCTACTGTACATCACATGAGCTACTGTACATCACACATGAGCTGGTCTGTACATCACACAGAGCTACTATACATCACATGAGCTACTGTACATCACATGAGCTACTGTACATCACATGAGCTACTGTACATCACATGAGCTACTGTACATCACATGAGAGCTATTATACATCACATGAGCTACTGTACATCACATGAGCTACTGTACATCACATGAGCTACTGTACATCACATGAGCTACTATACATCACATGAGCTACTGTACATCACATGAGCTACTATACATCACATGAGCTACTATACATCACATGAGCTACTGTACACCACATGACACTATACATCACATGAGCTACTGTACATCACATGAGCTACTATACATCACATGAGCTACTGTACATCACATGAGCTACTGTACATCACATGAGCTACTATACATCACATGAGCTACTACTATACATCACATGAAAGCTACTATACATCACATGAGCTACTGTACATCACATGAGCTACTGTACATCATTTGAGCCATTGTACATCACATGAGCATTGTACATCACATGAGCTACTGTACATCACATGAGCTACTGTACATCATATGAGCTACTGTACACCACATGAGCTACTTTCATACATCACATGAGCTACTATACATCATGAGCTAGTGTACATCACATGAGCCACTGTACATCACATGAGCTACTGTACATCATATGAGCAACTATACATCACATGAGCTACTATACATCACATGAGCTACTGTACAATCACATGAGCTACTGTACATCACATGAGCTACTGCACATCACATGAGCTACTATACATCACATGAGCTACTACACATCACATGAGCTACTACATCATATGAGCTACTGTACATCACATGAGCTACTTTGCATCATACATGAGCTACTGTACATCACATGAGCTACATTGTACATCAAGTATGAGCTACTGTACATCACATGGAGCTGCTTGTACATCACATGAGCTACTGTACATCACATGAGCTACTGTACATCACATGAGCTACTGTACATCACATGGTTACTGCACACATGAGCTACTGTACATCACATGAGCTACTGTACATCACATGAGCTACTGTACATCACATGAGCTACTATACATCACATGAGCTACTGTACATCACATGAGCTACTGTACATCACATGAGCATTGCACATCACATGAGCATTGTACATCACATGAGCTACTGTACATCACATGAGCAACTGTACATCACATGAGCTACTGTACATCAGCATGAGCTACTATACATATCACATGAGCTATACATCACATGAGCTACTGTACATCACATGAGCTACTGTACATCACATGAAGCACACATCAGCATGAGCTACTGTACATCACATGAGCACCATACATCACATGAGCTACTGTACACTCACATGAGCTACTGTACATCACATGAGCTACTGTACATCACATGAGCTACTCTACATCACATGAGCTACTATACATCACATGAGCTACTATACATCACATGAGCTACTGTACATCACATGAGCTACTGTACATCATGAGCTATTATACATCACATGAGCTACTATACATCACATGAGCTACTTGTACATCATATGAGCTACTGTACATCACATGAGCTACTGTACATCACATGAGCTACTATACATCACATGAGCTAATGTACAATCACATGAGCTACTATACATCATATGAGCTACTGTACATCACATGAGCTACTATACATCAGCATGAGCTACTGTACATCACATGAGCTACTATACATCACATGAGCTACTGTACATCACATGAGCTACTGTACATCACATGAGCTACTGTACATCACATGAGCTACATCACATGAGAGCTACTGTACATCACATGAGCTACTGTACACATCACATGAGCTACTTGCACATCACATGAGCTACTGTACAGCACATGAGCTACTATACATCACATGAGCTACTATACATCACAGCGAGCTACTATACATCACATGAGCTACTATACATCACATGAGCTACTGTACACACATGAGCTACTGTACATCACATGAGCTACTGTACATCACATGAGCTACTATACATCACATGAGCTACTATACATCACATGAGCTACTATACACATCACATGAGCTACTGTACATCACATGAGCTACTGCACATCACATGAGCTACTGTACATCACATGAGCTACTGTACACATGAGCTACTGTACATCACATGAGCTACTGTACATCACATGAGCTACTGCACATCACATGAGCTACTGTACATCACATGAGCCACATCACATGAGCTACGCACATCACATGAGCTACTGTACATCACATGAGCTACTATACATCACATGAGCCACACATCACATGAGCTACTATACATCATACATGAGCTACTGTACATCACATGAAAGCTACTATACATCACATGAGCTACTGTACATCACATGAGCTACTGTACATCACATGAGCTACTGTACATCACATGAGCTACTATACATCACATGAGCTACTGTACATCACATGAGCTACTGTACATCACATGAGCACACATCACATGAGCCATGTGCACATCACATGAGCTACTATACATCACATGAGCTACTGTACATCACATGAGCTGCTACTGTACATCACATGAGCTACTGTACACTCATGAGCTACTGTACATCACATGAGCTACTGTACATCACATGAGCTACTATACATCACATGAGCTACTGTACATCACATGAGCTACTATACATCACATGAGCTACTGTACATCACTTGAGCTACTTATACATCACATGAGCTACTGTACATCACATGAGCTATTATACATCACATGAGCTACTGTACATCATACATGAGCTACTATATCACATGAGCTACTATACATCACATGAGCTACTATACATCACATGAGCTACTGCACATCACATGAGCTACTATTGTACATCACATGAGCTACTGTACATCACATGAGCTACTGTACATCACATGAGCTACTGTACATCACATGAGCTACTGTACATCACATGAGCTACTGTACATCACATGAGCTACTGTACATCACATGAGCCATTATACATCACATGAGCTACTGTACATCACATGAGCCACTATACATCACATGAGCTACTGTACATCACATGAGCTACTATACATCACATGAGCTACTGTACATCACACATGAGCTACTGCACATCACATGAGCTACTATACATCACATGAGCTACTACATCACACATGAGCTACTATACATCACATGAGCTACTGTACATCACATGAGCTACTGCACATCACATGAGCTACTGTACATCACATGAGCTACTACATCACATGAGCTACTGTACATCACATGAGCTACTGTACATCACATGAGCTACTGTACATCACACATGAGCTACTGTACATCACATGAGCTACTGTACATCACATGAGCTACTATACATCACATGAGAGCTACTGTACATCACATGAGCTACTGTACATCACATGAGCTACTGTACACTCACATGAGCTACTATACATCACATGAGCTACTGTACACTACATGAGCTACTATACATCACATGAGCTACTATATACATCACACATGAGCTACTGTACATCACATGAGCTACTATACATCACATGAGCTACTGTACATCACATGAGTCACTATACATCACATGATACATCACATGAGAGCTACTGTACATCATGAGCTACTATACATCACATGAGCTACTACATCACATGAGCTACTATACATCACATGAGCTACTGTACATCACATCAGCTACTGTACATCATTTGAGCTACTGTACATCACATGAGCTACTGTACATCACATGAGCTACTGTACATCACATGAGCTACTGTACATCACATGAGCTACTGTACACCACATGAGCTACTATACATCACATGAGCTACTATACATCACATGAGCTAGTGTACATCACATGAGCTACTGTACATCACATGAGCTACTGTACATCATATGAGCTACTCTACATCACATGAGCTACTATACATCACATGAGCTACTGTACATCACACATGAGCCACTGCACATCACATGAGAGCTACTGTACATCACATGAGCTACTATACACATCACATGAGCTATCATACATCACATGAGCTACTATACATCACATGAGCTACTGTACATCACATGAGCTACTGTACATCACATGAGCTACTGTACATCACATGAGCTACTGTGCATCACATGAGCTACTGTACATCACATGAGCTACTGTACATCACATGAGCTACTGTACATCACATGAGCTACTGTACATCACACGAGCTACTATACATCACATGAGCTACTGTACATCACACGAGAGCTACTATACATCACATGAGCTACTGCACATCACACGAGCTACTATACATCACATGAGCTACTGTACATCACACGAAGCATTGTACATCACACTCTAGCTACACATCACACGAGCTACTGTACATCACACGAGCTACTATACATCACATGAGCTACTATACATCACATGAGCTACTGTACATCACATGAGCTACTATACATCACATGAGTTACTGTACATCACATGAGCTACTGTACATCATATGAGCTATTGTACATCACATGAGCTACTATACATCACATGAGCTATTGTACATCACATGAGCATTGTACATCACATGAGCTACTGTACATCACATGAGCTACTGTACATCAAGCATGAGCTACTGTACATCATATGAGCTACTGTACATCACGAGCTACTGTACATCACATGAGCTACTATACATCACATGAGCTACTGTACATCACATGATACTTACATCACATGAGCTACTGTACATCACATGAGCTACTATACATCACATGAGCTGCTACTATACATCACATGAGCTACTGTACATCACATGAGCTACTGTACATCACATGAGCTACTATACACGCATGAGCTACTGTACACTACATGAGCTACTATACATCACATGAGCTACTGTACATCACATGAGCTACTGTACATCACATGAGCTACGTGCTACCACATGAGCTACTGTACATCACATGAGTACTCTACATCACATGAGCTACTCTACATCATATGAGCTACTCTCTACATCACATGAGCTACTACATCACACATGAGCTACTCTCATATCACATGAGCTACTATACATCATATGAGCTACTGTACATCACATGAGCTACTGTACATCACATGAGCTACTATACATCATATGAGCTACTGTACATCATAAGAGCTACTGTACATCACACATGAGCGCTGCATCACATGAGCTACTGCACATCACATGAGCTATTGTACATCACATGAGCTACTGTGCACATCACATGAGCTACTATACATCACATGAGCTACTGTACATCACATGAGCTACTGTACATCACATGAGCTACTGTACATCACATGAGCTACTGTACATCAAGCATGAGCTACTGTACATCACATGAG
>NW_024721229.1:0-10301 GCF_018991925.1 Homarus americanus | reverse complement strand
GACAGGGTTTTGGCCTGTTTGCAAGTTATTTTGCAAAATTACCAACATGCAAGCCTATTAGGAAAAGAGCCAAACATTTAAGATCATTTTACAAAAGACTGAGTTTTTGGCTTGTTTCAAAATTGGGCGGTCTGAGTGGCTAATATTTTGCTAACACTGGCAAACGCGCCAATAACTAGGACAGTGATTTTCTAATATACTGTTTACTCATGCGTATTATATATATATATATATATATATATATATATATATATATATATATATATATATATATATATATATATATATATATATATATATATATATATATTAGGGTGGTCCAAACTATATGGTAAAAAATATAAGTAGTAATATATTACCTCCACAAGCCTTAAAATTGTCCATTTGGTTCATAGATAAGGTCTGTAAAATTTTATCCATATTCATTAGCATTTAGAGGTCAATCCATTTTGCATATTATACTGCCAAGTAGTAAGGTTTCTTCGAGTTCCTGGTCCTACACACCTATATATATATATATATATATATATATATATATATATATATATATATATATATATAGGGTGGTCCAAAACTATATGGTAAAAAATATAAGTAGTAATATATTGCCTCCACAAGCCTTAAAATTGTCCATTTGGTTCATAGATAAGGTCTGTAAAATTTTATCCATATTCATTAACATTTAGAGGTCAATCCATTTTGCATATTATACTTGTAGTGTAGGACTGAATTTTCTTGTCCGCATGATACAGTCTCAATATACACAACACATTATATTGGGTATATTTCAATGTATATAGCCTAGTTGCCTATTTGGAAAGGGCAAAGAGTCAAGTATTGAGTCATAGGGACTGACAATGACAGGTTGAAACAGGAAACACAGACAAGGGTTACCATTAATCAGATGAAGTTACTTATTTCATTTATATCTCATCAGTTCTACAATTATTTCATTATCATTTAATCATTTAATGGACAAGAGAAGCTGCTAGGAGTACCCAAAAAAGAGAGAGAAACTGGAGAAGCACAGGCCGAAGCATGTTTGGAAGCAATTAAATCATGGAATGTTGAGAAATTGGTTAAAGGACTTGTATTTGATACTACTGCTTCCAATACAGGATTACATCGTGGAGCATGTGTCCGCATTGAAGATGAACTGGAACAGGAACTTGTTTGGATAGCATGCAGACACCATGTGCTAGAAATTATGCTAAGCGATGTCTTCAGTTTGATCTGTGGGTCAACTGGAAGTCCTGAGACTATTCTGTTTAAGCGCTTCAAAAAGCAGTGGAGGTCCATTTCGCTCAATGACTTCATTCCAGCACCAGAAAGCATGTTTGAGGACCCAATGCTTCAAATTCTAAGGAAGGAGTTGCTTGAATATTTGCCAGTAGCCCTGCAGGATAATCAGCCACGAGATGATTATAGGGAGTTTCTAGAACTAGCTCTTTTGTTTCTTGGTGGACTGCCAAGTAGTAAGGTTTCCTTTCGAGTTCCTGGTCCTACACACCATGCAAGATGGATGGCAAAAGGAATCTATGCTCTCAAAATCTATCTGTTCAAACATCAATTCACATTATCAACACGGGAAGAAAACAATATCACACAACTGGCTTTGTTTGTGAGCATAATGTATGTGAGATTCTGGCATGAAGCACCAATGGCTGTTCGAGCTCCATTCAATGATTTGCAGCTAATGAAGGTTTTAAAGGAATATCCTCATGAGAAAGTTGCACACGCAGCACAAGCAGCAATTAGCCGACATCTCTGGTATCTATCAGAACATCTTATCGGTCTAAGCTTATTTGATGACAGGATCGATACTGAAACCAAGAAGAATATGGTACAAAACTTCCAGTGCCCAAAGAAACAGGACTTTTCAAGGCGTATTGTCCTATCTGATGAAACTCCTATCAGTAATGTGGCCTCATTTGTTACTGAGCGTACATTAGATATTTTTGATGTTCTTACACTAGATGGCAAAGAAAGAGCACAACTGTTCTTGAGTAAGGATCCCAAAACATGGAAAGACGATGAAGTGTTTATCACAATGAGAGATCGTGCGATAAATATGAAGGTGGTGAATGACAGCGCAGAGAGGGCAATTGCTCTCATAGAGCGTTATAATGAGTCTATAACGCAAAATGAGGACCAAAAGCAGTACCTTTTACAGGTTGTTGCAGCTCATCGCAAGAAGTTACCAACGGCAAGCAAAGCTGCTATGATGAAGGGATACAAATAAAGAATGTGTATTGGTGTTCTAGAGTTATTTAGTTTGTAATTTGTAAAACTTATAATTGTATTTTGCTGAATAAAGACAATGTGTTTATAATGTGTTTATCTAGCCCCGAAAAATCCTTATTACGTACTAAATGGAAAAAAAGAGGACATTGGATTGACCTCTAAATATGCTTTAAATGATCCAATTTTTTTCTGGGATGCATTTTGTACCTAATGGACAAAAATAAACCTTGTGGAGAAAACGTATACAAATATGTGATATTTTGGACCACCCTAATATATATATATATATATATATATATATATATATATATATATATATATATATATATATATATATATATATATATATATATATATATATATATATATATATATATATATATATATATATATATATATATATATATATATATAGAGTAGTAAACACAACTATCAACCCAGACAGGTAGTAAACACATCTATCAACCAGACAGAGTAGTAAACACAAGTACAACTATTAACTTGAACAGAGTAGTAAACACAAAAAACTATCAACCGAAGACAAGAGTAGTAAGCACAACAATCAACCAGACAGGAAGTAGTACAAACACATAACACAACTATTAGCCAGACAGAGTAGTAAACATAACTATTAACCGAACCAGGTAATACGCTTTAACTATCAACAAAAACAAGAGTAGTAAACACAACTATTAACCAGACAGAGTAGTAAACACAACTATTAACCAGACAGAGTAGTGAGCACAACTATTAGCAGACAGAGTATTAACAACTATTAGCCAGACAGGTAGTGAACACATAACACAACTATTAGCCAGACAGAGTAGTAAACACAGAACACAACTATTAACCAGACAGTAGTAAACACAACTATTAACTTAGACAGAGTAGTAAACACCTTAACACAACTATTAACCAGACAGAAGTAGTAAACACAGAACACAACTATTAACCAGACAGAAGTAGTAAAGCACAACTATTAACCAGACAGGTAGTAAACACATAACACAACTATTAACCAGACAGAGTAGTAACACATAACACAACTATTAACCGAACAGAGTAGTAAACACAGAACACAACTATTAACCAGACAGAAGTAGTAAACACAGAAACACAGCACAATAACCAGACAAGTAGTAAGCCACAACTATTAACCAGACAGAAGTAGTAAACACAACTATCAACCAGACAGAGCAGTAAACACAACTATCAACCAGACGAAGTAGTAAACACAACTATTAACCAGACGAAGTAGTAAACTGAAACGCAACTATTAACCAGGCAGAAGTAGTGAACACAGAACACAACTATTAGCAGACAGAAGTAGTAAACACAACTATTAACCCAGACAGAGTAGTAAACACATAACACAACTATTAACCAGACAGAGTAGTAAACACAGAACACAACTATTAACCAGACGAGTAGTAAGCACAACTATTAACCAGACAGAGTACGTAAAGCACAACTATCAACCAGACAGAGTAGTAAACACAACTATCAACCAGACAGAGTAGTAAACACAACTATCAACCAGACAGAGTAGTAAGCACAACTATTAACCAGACGAAGTAGTAAACACAGGAAACACAACACAATAACCGGCAGAAGTAATGAACACAGTACAATATTAACCAGACAGAAGTAGTAAACACAACTATTAACCAGACGGAAGTAGTAAACACACCAACTCGCTATTAACCGAACAGAAGTAGTAAACACAGAACACAACTATTAACCAGACAGAAGTAGTAAACACAACTATTAACCGAATAGAGAGTAGTAAAACACAACTATTAACCGAACGAAGTAGTAAACACAACTATCAACCAGACAGAGTAGTAAACACAACTATAAGCCAGACAGAGTAGTAAACACAACTAACTTCAGCAGACAGAGTAGTAACACAGAACACAATAATAACCAAGGCGGTAGTGAACACAGAACACAACTATTAACCAGACAGAGTAGTAAACACAACTGTTAACCAGACAGAAGTAGTAAACACATAACACAACTATTAGCAGACGGAAGTAGTAAACACAGAACACAACTTCAATAGCAGACAGGAAGTAGTAAACACAGAACACAACTATTAACCAGACAGAGTAATAAACACAACTATTAACCAGACAGAGTAGTAAACACAACTATCAACCAGACAGGCAGTAAGCACAACTATCAACCAGACAGAGTAGTAAACACAACTATTAACCGAACGGAAGTAGTAAAGCACAGAACGCAACTATTAACCAGACGAAGTAGACACAAGAACACAACTTCAATAACCAAAAGACAGAGTAGTAAACACAACTATTAACCAGACGATGGCAAGCACATAACTTACAACTATTAACCAGACAAGTAGTAAACACGAACACAACTATTAACCAGACAGAGTAGTAAACACAGAACACAACTATTAACCGAATGAGTAGTAAAGCACAGCTATTAACCAGACAGAGTAGTAAACACAACTATCAACCAGACAGAGCAGTGGCACAACTGTCAGCGAACGGTAGTAAACGGCTGGCCAACTAATTATACCGAACAGGTATTATAAGCACAACTATCAACCAGACAGAGTAGTAAACACAACTATCAACCAGACAGAGTAGTAAACACAACTATCAACCAGACAGAAGTGATAAACACAACTATTAACCAGACAGAAGTAGTAAGCACGAACGCAACTATTAACCAGACAGAGTAGTAGACACAGAACACAACTATTAACCAGACGAGTAGTAAACACAACTAATAACGAGACAGGTAGTAAACACATAACAACACAACTATTAACCCGAAGACAGGTAATGAAAGCACAGAGACACAACTAATAACCCAGACAGAGTGATATAAGCACAACTATTAACCGAATGAGAGTAGTAACAAACACAACTATTAACCAGACAGAAGTAGTAAACACAACTATCAACCAGACAGAGTAGTAAACACAACTTTATCAACCCGGGCAATTGTAGTAAACACAACTATTAACCAGACAGAGTAGTAAACACAGAACACAACTATTAACCAGACAGAAGTAGTAAAGACACAGAACACAACAATAACCAGACGGAAGTAGTAAACACAACTATTAACCAGACGAGTAATAAAACACATAACACAACTATTAACCAGACGAGTAGTAAACACAGAACAACTATTAACCAGACGAGTATTAAACACAACTATTAACCAGACAGGTAGTAAACACAACAACATCAACCGAACGGAAGTAGTAAACACAACTATCAACCAGACAGGTAGTAAACACAACTATTAACCAGACAGGAGTAGTAAGCACAACTATTAACCAGACGAGTATTAAAACGCACAACTATTAACCAGACGAGTAAGTAAGCACAACTATTAACCAGACAGAGTAGTGAACACAACTTCATTAACCAGACAGAGTAGTGAACACAGAACACAACTATTAACCAGACAGGTAGTAAACACAACTATTAACCAGACAGAGTAAATGAAAACACAACTATTAACCAGACAGGAAGTAGTAAAGCACAACTGTAATAACCAGACAGAAGTAGTGAACACAGAACACAACACAATAACCAGACAGAGTAGTAAACACAACTATTAACCAGACAAGTGGTGAACACATAACACAACTAATAACCAGACGAGTAGTGAACACAGAGCACAACTATTAACCGAACAGTATTAAGCACAACTGATAACCAAGGGGCAAGAGTAATGACACAACTATTAACAGACCAGAGTAATAAACACAACTATTAACCGAACCAGAGTAGTGAACACAGAACAACTATTAACCAGACAGAGTAGTAATGCAACTATTAACCAGACAGTAGTAAGCACAACTATCAACCAGACAGAGTAATGCACAGAACACAACTATTAACCAGACAGAGTATTAAACACAACTGTAACCAGACAGAGTAGTGAACACATAACACAACTATTAACCAGACAGAGTAGTAGACACAACTGTAACCAGACAGAAGTAAATGCAAACACAACTATTAACCGAACAGAGTAGTAAACGCTATTAACCAGACAGAGTAGTGAACACATAACTATTAACCAGACGAGTAGTGAACACAACTATTAACCAGACAAGTGAACACATAGCAACTATTAACCAGACAGAGTAATTGAAACACATAACACAACTATTAACCCGAACAGTAGTGAACACATAACACAACTAATGGCAGACAGAGTAGTGAACGCATAACGCAACTATTAACCAGACAGAGTAGTAAACACAGAACACAACTATTAACCAGACAGAGTAGTAAAAGCACAACTATTAACCGAGCAAGTAGTAAACACAGACACAACTAATAGCCAGACAGAGTAAGTAAGCACAACTATCAACCAGACAGAAGTAGTAAACACAGAACACAACTATTAACCAGACAGAGTAGTGAACATAACACAACTATTAACCAGACAGAGTAATGCATACACAACTTCTAATAACCAGACAGAGTAGTAAAAGCAACTATTAACCAGACAGAGTAGTAAGCCACAACTATTAACCAGACAGAGTAGTAAACACAACTATTAACCAGACAGGAAGTAGTAAACACAACTATTAACCGATGAGAGTAGTAAACACAGAACACAACTATTAACAGACAGAAGTAGTAAACACAACTATTAACCAGACAAGTAGTAAGCACAACTATCAGCCAGACAGAGTAGTAAACACAACTATTAACCCGAATTGAAGTAGTAAGCTTTAGAACACAACTATTAACCAGACAGAGTAGTAAACACAACGCTATTAACCGAACGAAGTGTAAACACAACTATCAGCAGACAGAGTAATAAGCACAACTAACCAACCGAACAGAGTAGTGAACACAACTATTAACCAGACAGAGTAGTAAACACAACTATTATCCAGACAGAGTAGTAAACACAACTATTAACCAGACAGAGTAGTAAAGCACAACTATTAGCAGACAGGAGTAGTAAACACATAACGCAACTATTAACCCAGACAGAAGTAGTAAACACAACTAATAACCAGACAGAGTAGTAAACACAACTATAAACCGAGCAGAGTAGTAAACACCAGAACACAACTAATAACCAGGCAGAGTAGTGAACACAACTATTAAGCGGAGCAAGTGATAGCTTACAACTATCAACCGAACAGAGTAGTAAACACAGAACACAACTAATAACCAGACAAAGTAGTAAATACAACTATTATCCAGACAGAGTAGTAAACAGAGAACACAACTATTTGCAGACAAGTAGTAAACACAACTATTAACCAGACAGAGTAATGGCTAACTAATAACCAGACAGAGTAGTAGACGCAACTATTAACCCGGGCGAGTAGTAAAGCACAACTATTAACCAGACAGGAAGTAGTAAACACAGCTATCAACCAGACAGAGTAATGAAAACACAGAACACAACTATTAACTTGAGCAGAGTAGTAAGCACAACTATTAACCAGACAGAGTAGTAAACACAGAACACAACTATTAACCAGACGAGTAGTAAAGCACAACTAATAACCAGACAGAGTATTAAGCACAACTATTAACCGAATAAGTATTAAACACAACAATAACCAGACGGAAGTGGCTAAACACACAACTATTAACCAGACAGAGTAGTAAAAGCACAACTATCAACCAGGCAAGTAGTAAACACAGAACACAACTATTAACCGAACGATAGTAAAACACAACTATTAACTTGAACAGAAGTAGTAAACACAGAACACAACAATAACCAGACAGAGTAGTAAGCACAACTATTAACCAGGCAAGTATTAAACACAACTAATAACCAGACAGTAGTAACACAACTACTTCAACGAGACAGAAGTGGTAAACACAACTAATAACCAGACGAGTGGTAAGCACAACTATTAACCAGACGGGTATTAGACACAACTATTAACCAGACATAGTAGTAAAGCACAGCTATTAACCAGACAGAGTAGTAAACGCAACTATTAACCAGACGAGAGTAGTAACACAACTATTAACCAGACGAAGTGGTAAACATAACGCAACTATTAACCGAATTGAAGTAATGCGGCACAACTATTAACCAGACAGAGTAGTAGAAAACAACCATTAACCAGACAGAGTAGTAAGCACAACTATTAACCAGATGAAGTAGTAAACACAACTATGAACCAGACAAGAGTAGTAAACACAACTATTAACCAGACAGGTAGTAAACACATAACTGTAACCGAACAGAGTAGTAAACACAACTATTAACCAAACAGAGTAGTAAGCACAACTATTAACCGAACAGAGAGTAGTGAACACAACTATTAACCAGACAGAAGTAGTGAACACAACTATTAACCGAACAGAGTAGGTAACACAGCTATTAACCAGACAGAAGTAGTGAACACAACTATTAACCAGACAGAGTAGTAAATACAGAACGCACAACTAATAACCAGACAGAGTAGTAAACACAGCTATTAACTAGACGGAAGTAGTGAACACATAACACAACTATTAACCAGACAGAGTAGTAATCACAATAATAACCAGACAGAGTAGTAAGCACAACTATTAACCAGACAGAGTAGTGAACACATAACGCAACTATTAACCAGACAGGTAGTAAACACAACTATTAACCAGACGAAGATAAGCACAACTATTAACCGGAACGAAAGTAAACACAACTATTAACCAGACAGAAGTATTAAACACAAAACTGTAACAGACAGAGTAGTAAACACATAACGCAACTATTAACCAGACGAAGTAGTAAAGCACAACTATTAACCGAACCAGAAGTAGTAAACACAACTATTAACCAGACAGAAGTAATACGCTTTAACTATTAACCAGACAGGTAGTAAACACAACTATTAACCAGACAGAGTAGTAAGCACAACTATTAACCAGACAGAGTAGTGAACACAATAATAACTTAGACAGGAAGTAGTGAACACAACTGATAACCGGACAGAGAAGTCAACACAACTATTAACCAGACAGAGGTAGTAAACACAGAACACAACTATTAACCAGACAGAAGTAGTAAGCACAACTATTAACAGACAGGTAGTGAACACGCAACACAACTTCAATAACCAGACAGAGTAGTAAGCACAACTAATAACCAGACAGAGTAACAGAAAGCCCAACTATTAACCGAAGACAGGTAAGTGAACACATAACACAACTAATAACCAGACAGAAGTAGTGAACACATAACACAACTATTAACCAGACGGTAGTAAAGCACAACTATTAGCAAACAAAGTAGTAAACACAACTATTAACCCAGACAAGTAGTAAACACAACTATTAACCAGACAGAAGTATTAAACACATAACGCAACTATCAACCAGACAGAGTAGTAAGCACAACTATTAACCAGACAAGTAGTAAACACACAACTATTAACCAGACAAGAAGTGGAAGAAAATAAACACAACTATGCTTAGACAGAGTAGTAAGCACAACTATTAACCCAGACAGAGTAGTAAACACAACTATTAACCGAGGCAAGTGGTATACACATAACAGAACTATTAACAGACAGAGTAGTGAACACATAACACAACTATTAACCAGGCAGAGTAGTAGACATAACGCAACTATTAAGCAGACAGAAGTTAAAAAAGTAAATACAACTATTAACCAATTAGAGTAGTAAACACAGAAGAACACAACTATTAACCAGACAGAGTAGTAAGCACAACTATTAACCAGACAGAAGTAGTAAACACATAACACAACTATTAACCGAGCAAGTAGTAACACAACTATTAACCAGACAGAGTGATGGCATAACACAACTATTAACCAGACAGAGTAGTAAACACAACTATTAACCAGACAGAGTAGTAAACACAACTATTAACCAGGCAAGTGAGTAAACACATAACACAGCTATTAACCTTGGTGAATTAGTAAACACAACTATTAACCAGACAGAGTAGTAAACACAACTATTAACCAGACAGAGTAGTAAGCACATAGCAACTATTAACCAGACAGAGTAGTAGACATAACACAACTATTAACCAGACAGAGTAGTAAACACAACTATTAAC
>NW_024721228.1:0-9172 GCF_018991925.1 Homarus americanus | reverse complement strand
TACTACTACTACTACTACTACTACCACGTCAACCATCTCACTACCACTATCATCAACATCATTATTACTACAACCATTACTGCCACCATTTCTAGAACTCATTACTACTATCACCACCATCACCACTATCATCACCACCACCTCTACCATTACTCTTATCACCACCACTACCACCACACACGAGAAAGGTGACACAATAATGTTAGAAAAATACTTGGAAAATGCAGTGAAAATTCAAGGATATATTGCAATGTGAAGACGAATTTTGTGGACGAGAATGTCTGAGAAATTGCTCACTTGTAATTTCACAGATAAAAAAGTTCTCAAAATCACGCAGGAATAAGGAAAAATTTTGAAAACTGAAACTGCATAAAAAACGTGAATAAACAGTGAAGATAATTGATTTCAAGACGTAACTTATAATAAAAAAATAAAAAAATATAGACATGAATTAATAAGAAATAGTTAATAGGAATAAAACAATATCCCAAAGAGGAAACTACTAGACACGAGAGAGAGAGTGTATAGTAGAAATAGTGTGGTGGTGCAGCCTCCTCTTAAGAAGATACATATCGCTTTTTTTATGAGGTAGTATGACCCATCTCTCCTCTTTTGCCAAGATGGAATATTTTCACCAGAAAACCTAAGTCTTATATTATGATGTCACTGTGTATACTCAAGACCTTTCTCCCCTAAATATTGCTCCTCAAGACGTTTCTCCCCCAAATATTGCTCTTCAAGATCTTTTTCCTCAACATATTTCTCCCCAAGATCTTTCTCCATCAGATATATTTCGCCAGAATATTCCTCCTTATGATATGTCTCCCTGAGTAACCAAGACGAAGAATTTATGATGGTCCCGCCAGCGGCAACTCACTAATTAAAAATCCAGGTCTTTGATGCGAAGAATTAATATCAGTGAAGGTAAAAAATTTAATGATAAGATCCAATATTCCATTACTTTTAATATAGAGGATTTTAATATATCATGGACGAAAGTTTCCATATATCAGTTACTTATTATAACTACAGTTCTTTGATGGAAGGATTTAGGGAAGAAAAAAAACAAATGTTGATCCCATGTCCGTTTGATTGCAGATTTTAATTACTCTCGTTTCATATATCTTTATATTTTTGGGGGGGTGGGTGGGTGCGGGGTGGGGAGGGTTGTATTTGGTGTTTTGCAATACACAGGATACTGGTGGGTGTATGTATGTCGCTCAGGGTACGTGTATCTGGCTGTGATGTGCACCACCAACTTCCCTCGCACTGTTTGAGTTGTCTTAAGCAAAGCCTCATTTGTCGAGAAGTTGTCAGGAAACTTAAACAATATTCATCAGAGAGGCAGCTGCATGACACACATAAAGGAGAGCACTTCACGAGGTAGGAGACACTTCAGGGGGCGACTCACGACCCTTGAAACACACACTTCTTGGCCAGCCCTCCCCTAAAGAGTGTCTGGAATGGTACTTGGAGGACAGTCCACACGTATTTCGGGAGAGTATATGCAGTAGTGAGGCAGTTGGCTTCACACTCTAGCCTCACGTTCACAGTTGTAAAGCTCTTTAAAAAGTTAAGGTGAGATATTATGCTTCTCATTCATATAGATATTTGAGTGTGTGTGTGACAACTTTCCCCGAGACAGTAATTATCACAGTAAACCAGGAAGTGTTGGTGTGTGAGGATCCACACGGTAGTTTATCGTGACCAGATATACAGTCAACAAGAAAATGACCTCGCCCCTGGGATCCGTTGGAACTGGGAATGGACAAATACCTCAGCCACTCATGGTATGTGTGGATTGACGTACTCGAGTTTTCTAAACATTTCATCCTGTGTTACCAGAATGAGACGTACGGAAAGTGGCCTTATAATATTTTTATTGACTGTATGCATGCCTAGTCACCCTCCACACGACTCTTTTTTTGAGTAGAAATAATACACAATAACATCTCCAATTGATTATAACATAAACACTTCTTGCGGTGTGTTAAAAATGGCTCCTGTTCATTCAGTCGTGTTGAATGTTACTGATTCAGAATTCATAGAGTTTATTTGAAAAAGAAGCCTTAACTTTAGAGGTAAATATCAATATCAACATTTTCACCCATTCAAACCTCAGCTGCCACATTCATGGACTGTATTCTCACGTTCTTAGTAAGTGTAATTTTAGTGCAATTTTTCTGGGTTCTGGTGTGTGGTTATTTGACTTGGCAAAACGCTATTCACCTCCTTAATGAACATGAGCATTCATATGGATTTCAATTTGATGGAACTTGGGTGACTTGTGACTAGACTCGATATTTTCTGGCAAGTTATGGAGGCTATAACAAAATTGTGCCAGATATTAGGAGGAAAAATTGCAACACTATCAACACGACATTTTCTCACACATGACTGCACCCCATATTCTATGTGACGTAAGGTGCCGATGATTTATTATGATGATATTTTGTGTACATATATTTATATCATTCTATGACCTTACTTAAAACTACACCAAACGTACTATCCAAATTTTCTAGCGAAGACCCTCTCCTCCTTTCCAGTTGATTGGCTGATATGTAATGGCAATATATTCACCATCTAAAGTGACCAACCCACAAACAACAATGGGTTATTATTAGGTCGATGGTAAAAATATACATATGACGTACACTGCAGGCAACGACCAACCCCTATAACACCTCAAGGACCAAAAAAACAAAACATTACGGTTGAAGTTACTTAAGGAATGGCGAATAAAGGCAAGGAATACTAAAAGGGAGAAATGCAAGTTATGATAATTGTGGAATAGGAGACGTAGTAAGCGAAGATATGTCCAGGATAGAGCATATACAAGGGGACTATACACTATACACGGTGACTATACACTATCCACGAGGACTATACACTATACACGGTGACTATACACTATCCACGAGGACTATACACTATACACGATGACTATACACTATCCACGGGGACTATACACTATCCATGGGGACTATACACTATCCACTGGGACTATACACTATCCACGGGGACTATACACTATACACTGGGACTGAAGGCTATAGGGAATTCATACAAGGATTCTCAGATTAACTTTACTAGTCAGAAAACACCTGTAGCTATAACCCTCGCCGTCTAGAATCCAGATGACTCTAACACTAAGTACAGGATACAAGTTCTCTTTTATTTCCTTCTAATATACAGAGTTTGTTCCTCCAGGCTTTCCCTTCCCCTCACCCATGACTCAGGGTTTCATAGTGTCAGCAATCATCTCCAATAAAGCAAAAGGGAGTTTAATAGTTTACTTTATACTTTCAATAGAGATAATTAAGGAAATATATTTACTGTCTCCTTAAACTAGTAAAGGTATATAGTAACCCCTTTAGATGATATTAAAGTTGGAATGTAAAGTAAAATAAAATAAATTGATTAGTCATAAATTTATGGTATAAATATCTGAAATATGGCAAAATATTATCTTTATTTGTCACGATTCACAGATCTCACTCTCTCTCTCTCTCTCTCTCTCTCTCTCTCTCTCTCTCTCTCTCTCTCTCACACACACACAGGACGATTAACTGTGTAAAACTATCTAACTCATGAATAATGTAGAACAAATTATCTTTATACATCACCCATCTTACTTTCTGGTTCCTTAAGGTGAATCGGAGAGTATTTACATAATGCTGTGATTCTCATTATTCATCCTATGTATAAAATAATCACAATGATGAAGAGTGAAGGAGTAATTAAGACGAGCATATGTTAAGGAGAAGTTTACAGTGGGTGAGTGATGATAATGGTGGCGTTGATGGTGGTGGTGGTGGTGAATTGCGAATTAATTGGAAATTGGAATTGAGTGGTGGTGGAGTGGTGGGGTGGTGGTGGTGGGGAATTGGTGTTGGTGAAATTGAATTGGTGGTGGTGGGGTGGTGTTAGTGGGTGGTGGGGGTGCAGGGTGGTTGTGGGTGGTGGGGAATTGGTGGTGGCGGGGTGGAGTGTTGGTGGGTGGTGGGGTGGTGGCGGTGGTGGAATTAGTGTTGGTGGGTTGTGGGTGGTGGGGTGGGGTGGTGGTGGGTGGTGGGGTGGTATTGGTGGGTGGTGCAGGTGGTGGGGGTGGTGGTGGTGAGATTGGTGTTGGTGGGTGGTGCAGGTGGTGGGGGGGGGGTTATTATTGTACCCTGGCTCACCTCTGTTCATGTTTATTCATTAGAATTCTTTTGGGATGACAACTTGTTGGGAATGCATTGACTGAATCTCCTGAACGACCGATCCCTT
Organism: Homarus americanus; assembly: GCF_018991925.1. Classification (NCBI taxonomy): domain Eukaryota; kingdom Metazoa; phylum Arthropoda; class Malacostraca; order Decapoda; family Nephropidae; genus Homarus; species Homarus americanus. Next base: position 4,900 of record NW_024721228.1, on the reverse strand, counting down.
CTTCAGTAGTGAATATGCAGGAATATTACACACACACACACACACACATGCATAAATAAACCTGTAAACGCACTTCCTTTCAAACTTCCATAATCGTGGTATTAAAGAAGATGAAAGTGCAGGTAACAAACACACACACACACACACACACACACACACACACACACTACATCCTTGACCACCGAAGGGTCGAGACGTGCCTGGCGCTCCTCTCTGAGCAGCCAGGTCAACTGTTGTGTTGGCCCATACCAGCCCCCTCCCCTGAACCCTCCTCCCCACCGGAATATCAACATGTTCTCGCCAGAAGTTGCTGTTTCATTTAGGAAAGGAATGGAACCAGTGTTAAACAGAGGTGAACAGTGGTAAACGGTGCTTAAGTCAGTGAGAACAACTCAACAGTAACAGTCGTACCCGGGTTGACCTTCACACAGTGAGGTCCCAGGTACCCAGTGATAGCGGCCCGTGAGACCCAACAACCAGCGATGTATTTAATCTGTCTCTACGATAGGAAGGCACGGGACCACACCTCACTCATATAACACCATCTGTGAGGAATTACTACATAAAATCAGCATCATCTCTTTTAATGTCATGGAGCTGTGATTGTCTGTTACCTGCCGACACACGCGTTTAAACCTGATGGATCATGTACCCACAAGAGGCAGGATGGAACAGGATGGAAAGGGTGGGAGAGGAGGAGGTATCGTGCTTCCCCATCCCTCGCTGACAACTGATTCATAAGCCAGTCATACGCCCTCAGCTCTCTTCGTTTTACCGGTCTCATTTGAATATAAATTGTGCCCGTGTGTGAGGCAGAGGGTAGTGGTAGTGTGTGTGTGTGTGTGTGTGTGTGTGTGTGTGTGTGACAGAAAAACACTCACTTAAACTCTACAGTATTTTTATAGATGTATTAAGTAAAGACACAAGAATAAACAAAGAAAATTATCAGATTAAGATGAAAATCGTAATATTTTCCATTTCAGTCTAAGTCTTCGGTCGGTAATAACATAATTTTCCCTTAACAAGTAACTCCGTTTTCTTTTTCCTATGCCTCCTACATCTCTATTCCCCTCTCATGCTGCCTACGACCCTTGCTTCCTTTCATACTTCCCTCCCTCTCTCTTGTTTCTAAAATTTGTATTCCTCCACCTACTAATACACCCCCACCACCACCCACCTCTCCCACCAACCACTCTTCCCCCCTCCCCCACCCGCCCCCTACCACACAGTGTGCCGGGCTGCATCAGTGGTAGTAGAATTTCCTAAGCTGTTAACCACTTGCAATATTCGTTGAGAAAAACTCTTTTTTTTATGGTGGGGGAACATTTTGCTATTTTGTTGTTCATTGACTGAGTATGGCCATAGTAATCTGGGGAAGACAGAGCAGACGGGGAATAAGATTGTTTTAAATAACATAAAAACAGATTAAATTCTACCATATATGAATTAGTTTCCAGTATTTTTTATCATGAAAGATTGTAAATAACAATTGGATTATTGACAAAGAAAAATATTGAAGTGTTTTAATGGTCTTGTGAAAGTTAAGGGGAATAGGTATGTATGTAGATGAAGATATGTTAATGAGTAGTTTTTGCTAGAGAACCTGAAAGAACATATAGAGAAATTATGTAGTTTAGTAACTTACATATTCAACTGGGTGTTGGCTCTCTTAACGGCGATACTGGTGCCAAAATGTACGCATGATTTTTCCTGTAATGTCCGTGGGGATATACAAACATACAGACGGATTAAAAACAGGTATTTTATCGTTCCTGTAGGTGGTAAGGTAAAAAAAATAAACACTCGTAAGATGGTTAGCTGCTGAGGGAAAACTAAAAACAAACTTGGGTCAAAATACACTGAAACAAGACTAGTACAGGGAAGACGTCCAGGAAGCGAGGCGGAACAAGCTAAGGATGGACCCTGTTAATCCACGTAGTAGCCTTAACAGGGGATAGATTAAGGAAGGAAGGAAGGAGGTTTGAAGGATATATGAGATTAGGATGGGAGTGGTGGGTGAAGTGAAGGAGTGTGTGGTGAGAGGGTCTGGACAGGTCGGTAGGATAGATGGCCAAAGACTAACCGTGAATAACTGAGATGAACGGGCATGACAGTGTGGCAAGATCCAGTGACAGCATGATAGAGTCGACCTCTGAGTGCAGTAGACGATCCCAATGAGTACGGTATCTTAAGCTCTAGAGTACTATTTCATTGTACTCAAATAGCCTGATAAATAAGGTATCTAAACCCCTTTAGTACGATGCCAACCCCTGAGTACAGTGGAATAGTCCAATGAGTAAGGATAATTTTAATCCATTGAGTATGATAACTTAATCCATGGGCGATGACTGTGTTAATCCTATGAATATGTTATCTTAACCCAGTAAGTGCTAGATTAATTCATCGTTTTGAAGGGGTTAAGTCATCATCCTCAAGGGGTTAGTCACCGTTCTTAATAATAATAATAATAATAATAATAATAATAATAATAATAATAATAATAATAATATAAACGATTTAAACTATTCTTCTTCTTCCACTTGTTTACCTGAGTTATCTTTAGTGACTCTCTTATCTGTTATTCTTTTACATTTTTTCTTATTTCCTGACACTTATCATGATAATTACTTTAGAGAAAATGTGGCGTGTGTGTGTGTGTGTGTGTGTGTGTGTGTCCAGGACTTTACATCCTCACATAACTCATGTTTGAGGAGGAGGAAGATGAAGAAGAGGAGGAGGAAGATGAAGAAGAGGAGGAGGAGGACGAAGAAGAGGACGAAGAGGAGGAAGAAGAGGAGGAGGAGGAAGAGGAGGAGGGACATAAATAACGAGAAGGAAAGTATAAATGACTGAGTGAGTGACCGTAGACAATACCAACATGATCAAGGGCTCGTATGAGTGACCGCGTACCTCACAAACCGCACTGACTGGACTATCTACACGTGTGAGTGACCAACTGACCATGGAAGTAGGTGAGTGACTCCTTTAGTCAAGCAGAGGGAGAAGGGGAGGAAGATAAACAGTGATCAACAGCGACAAACTTCATTGGTTCGATAGGTCCTCCTACAGCTATGAGGTCGAGGTTTAATGGCATCTGAAGTGAGCTGTGCTAATTGAGTGTTACTCTTTATTGGCTTTATAACCTGAGTCGGGCTTGTTGCGTACAAGATCCACTCGTATGTGGGTAAAGCTGGTCGCTGATTGGTTCATACACGACCGTGATGTCAACTTGTGTCCGTCCCACTCTCTGGTAAAGTAAGATTTTCTGTTAGGTTAGGTTAGATAGGCTACGATAGGTGTAGATTGATTAGTTAGTTGAGGTGTGGTGTCGAGTGGGTACGGCTCTTGTCTCTTGACCTGAGGGTCGCTAGTTCAATCCGTCATCCCACCACACACACACACTCAGCTTTTTTTTCCTCTCTCTCTCAGCATAGTTATTTTAGGAGAAATGACTGAGTGTAACCTAAAAAAAAAATCTAAATTATATGTGAATATCAGTTCTGAATTTTAACTTGTGTACCTATGACGTTCTGAACTCACATAGTACCACTAGCAGTTATGGAAATCAATTAATTTTTCTCAAAGGTTTCATGGAACAACTTTTTTTTTCTCGGGTTTATTTAAAAATAATTCCTCGTGATATCTATTTTCACATCAGTTTGTTTCAATTTATTCTGATATATATTCGTATTTATTTTATTTTATTTTATATGCTATTTTTTATTATTTTTATATATATTTTGTCTTCAATTTTTATTCATTAATTTTTTCTCCGTCGGTTACTCACTATTTTTTATTATTTTTTCTTTATTTTTTTCTTTCCTGGTTATACATATTTTACATCTAATAATATCCTTCTACTCTTCATTCTTGGTTATTCACGTTATATTTACATTAATTTCCTTCCATTCTTTCATTTTTTCCTAGTTAAAGACGCGTTTTTTTCCCATTTACGTTTATCCAGTAATTTATTCATATCAAAGCTGTTTTTTCCCCAATTTGTACTTTTCTTCCTCACAAAACATTCTCAAACTTGTCCCCAGTTCATACAGTTATTTATGTCTGTATAATCTGTAATTTTCAACACATATTTCTTGCTAGTAAATCATGAATGTTAAACGTCTTGTCAATTATTTTTTTTGCTTCAGTTAATGGTTTCCTAAAATGTATATATAATATCTATATTTTTTTATGGAGTCTTTTCCGTATATTTGGGTCATATACTCTCTCTCTCTCTCTCTCTCTCTCTCTCTCTCTCTCTCTCTCTCTCTCCACCCATGCAAGTACATAATTAATATTTTATACTGCAGCGTAGACCATAACTTACAAAACCATTGAAGCGTTGGAATGTAAAGTACAGGACATATATTGAACTTTCGTGTGTGAGCAGTTTAGAATGGGTCAATGTCATGAACGTGAGCACTGGTGTGTGTGTGTGTGTGTGTGTCTGTGTGTGTGTGTCTGTGTGTGTGTGTTTTGTGTGTGTGCGTTTTGTGTGTGTGCGTGTGTGTTAGCGTTACTGGGTCACTCGGTTAACGTTAAAAGCTGTCAGTAAAAAAAAAACGAAGAAAAACAGTAAACATTCAAACACTTTCTGGTAATATTCTCAGTGGTTATAATGAGAACCGGTCTTGAGTGAGAGAGAGAGAGAGAGAGATGCACAGGTAGACAGGAAGAGCAACATAGGTAGATATCAGAGAGAGAAAAAGAAAATACGAAGAAAGCAGTAAGAAGGGCGAAAGAAAAAATGAAAGAAAACAAAAGATTAACAAAATTAAACTCTCCAGGTGCTTGATCTGAGACAAATTGTTACAAACGCCATTAAATATGTGGGATTGGCTTACTCACATTAGGAACAATTCAATGAAACTTGGAACCTTCCCTTCCCTTTCCTCCCCCC
>NW_024721227.1:0-23606 GCF_018991925.1 Homarus americanus | reverse complement strand
TGGATCCTCGTGTTTCGAAGCCGGATTTGTTAAAATGTTACTCTGACCACCTATGAGATACGGGTAGTCCCCATTAGAGGTTCACGGCGCCATAAGCTCGTTGAACATGCTTTGAGTGAAATATAACAGAGTCTAGGACTGCTTTTAGTAGCCTGGTGGTCCAGAGGTAGCGTTCCCCGGTCACAGTCATGGGCTCGTGGGCCATGGGTTCGAATCCTGGCAGGGTGAGGTGTTGATTGTATGTAGAAGTTCGCTTGCTTTATTGGGCTAATGAAATATATATGGATCCTCGTGTTTCGAAGCCGCATTTGGTAAAACGTTACTCTGACCTCCTACGTGATACTGGTAGTCCCCATTAGAGGTTCACGGCGCCATAAGCTCGTTGAACATGCTTTGTGTGAAATATAACAGAGTCTAGGACTGCTTTTAGTATCCTGGTGGTCCAGAGGCAGCGTTCCCCGGTCACAGTCATGGGTTCGTGGGCCGTGGGTTCGAATCCTGGCGGGGTGAGGTGTTGATTGTATGTAGAAGTCCGCGTGCTTTATTGGACTAATGAAATATATATGGATCCCTGTGTTTCGAAGCCGGGTTTGGTAAAACGTTACTCTGACCACCTACGTGATACGGGTAGTCCCCATTAGAGGTTCACGGCGCCATAAGCTCGTTGAACATGCTTTGTGTGAAATATAACAGAGTTTAGGACTGCTTTAAGTATCCTGGTGGTCCAGAGGTAGCATTCTCCGGTCACAGTTGTTTGCTCGTGGGCAGTCGGTTCCAATCCTGGCGGGGTGAGGTGTAGATTGTATGTAGAAGTCTGTGTGCTTTATTGGGCTAATGAAATATATATGGATCGTTGTGTTTCGAAGCCGGATTTGGTTAAACGTTACTCTGACGACCTACGTGATACGGGTAGTCCCCATTAGATGTTCACGGCGCCATAAGCTCGTTGAACATGCTTTGTGTGAAATATAACAGAGTCTAGGACTGCCTTTAGTATCCTGGTGGTCCAGAGGTAGCGTTCCCCAGTCACAGTCATGGGCTCGTGGGCCATGGGTTCGAATCCTGGCGGGGTGAGGAGTTGATTGTATGTAGAATTCCGCGTGCTTTATTGGGCTAATGAAATATATATGGACCCTCGTGTTTCGAATCCAGATTTTGTAAAACGTTGCTCTGACCACCTACGTGACACGGGTAGTCCCCATTAGAGGTTCACGGTGCCTTAAGCTCGTTGAACAGGCTTTGTGTGACATATAACAGAGTCTAGGACTGCTCCTTTATTATAATGCTGGTCCAGAGGTAGCGTTCCCCTGTCACAGTCATGGGCTCGTGGGCCGTGGGTTCGAATCCTGGCGGGGTGAGGTGTTGATTTTATGTAGAACTCCGCGTGCTTTATTGGACAAATGAAATATATATGGATCCCTGTGTTTCGAAGCCGGGTTTGGTAAAACGTTACTCTGACCACCTACGTGATACGGATAGTCCCCATTAGAGGTTCACGGCTCCATAAGCTCGTTGAACAGGCTTTGTGTGAAATATAACAGAGTCTAGGACTGCTTTATGTATCCTGGTGGTCCAGAGGTAGTCTTCCCCGGTCAGAGTCATGGGCTCGTGGGCCGTGGGTTCGAATCCTAGCGGGGTGAGATGTTCATTTTATGTAGAATTCCGCTGTGCTTTATTGGGCTAATGAAATTTGTATATGGATCATCGTGTTTCGAAGCCGGATTTGGTAAAATGTTACTCTGACCACCTACGTGATACGGGTAGTCCCCAATACAGGTTCACGGTGCCGTAAGCTCGTTGAACAGGCTTTGTGTGAAATATAACAGAGTCTAGGACTGCTTTTAGTATTCTGGTGGTCCAGAGGTAGCGTTCCCCTGTCACAGTCTTGGACTCGTGGGCCGTGGGTTCGAATCCTGGCGGGGTGAGGTGTGATTGTATGTAGAAGTCCGCGTGCTTTATTGGGCTAATGAAATATACATGGATCCTCGTGTTTCAAAGCCGGATTTGTTAAAACGTTACTCTGACCACCTACGTGATACGGGTAGTCCCCATTAGAGGTTCACGGCGCCATAAATGCGTTGAACAAGCTTTGTGTGAAATATAACAGAGTCTAGGACTGCATTTAGTATCCTTTTGGTCAAGAGATAGCGTTCCCCGTTCACAGTCAAGGGCTCGTGGGCCGTGGGTTCGAATCCTGTCGGGGTGAGGTGTTGATTGTATGTAGAAGTCCGCGTGCTTTATTGGACTAATGAAATATATATGGATCCTCGTGTTTCGAAGCCGGATTTGGTAAAACGTTACTCTGACCACCTACGAGATACGGGTAGTCCCCATTAGAGGTTCCCGGCGCCATAAGCTCGTTCAACAGGCTTTGAGTGAAATTTAACAGAGTCTCGGACTGCTTTTAGTATCCTGGTGGTCCAGAGGTAGCGTTCCCCGGTCACGATCATGACTCCTGGGCGTGGGTTCCAATCTGGCGGGGAGGTGAGGTGTTGATTGTATGTACAGTCTGCATGCTTTATAGGGCTAATAAATATTTATGGATCCTTGTGTTTCGAAGCCGGATTTGGTAAAACGTTACTCTGACCACCTACGTGATACGGGTAGTCCCCATTAGAGGTTCACGGTGCCATAAGTTCGTTGAACAGGCTTTGTGTGAAATATAACAGAGTCTAGGAATGCTTTTAGTATGCTGGTGGTCCAGAGGTAGCGTTCCCCGTTAACAGTCATGGGCTCGTGGGCCGTGGGTTCGAATCCTGAAGGGGTGAGGTGTTGATTGTATGTAGAAGTATGCGTGCTTTATTGGGCTAGTGAAATATATATGGATCCTTGTGTTTCGAAGCCGGATTTGGTAAAACATTACTCTGACCACCTACGTGATACGGGTAGTCCCCATTAGAGGTTCACGGCGCCATAAGCTCGTTCAACATGCTTTGTGTGAAATATAACAGAGTCTAGGACAGCTTTTAGTATCCTGGTGGTCAGGAGGTAGCATTCCCCGGTCACAGTTGTGGGCTCGTGGGCGTGGAGTTCAGATAATAGGTGAGGTGTTGAATGTATGTAGAAGTCCGCGTGCTTTATTGGACTAATGAAATATATATGGATCCTCGCGTTTCGAAGCCGGATTTCGTAAAACGTTACTCTGACCACCTATGTCATACAGGAAGTCCCCATTAGAGGTTCACGGCGCCATAAGCTCGTTGAACATGCTTTGTGTGAAATATAACAGAGTCTAGGACTGCTTTTAGTATCCTGGTGGTCCAGAGGCAGCGTTCCCCGGTCACAGTCATGGGTTCGTGGGCCGTGGGTTCCAATCCTGGCGGGGTGAGGTGTTGATTGTATGTAGAAGTCTGCGTGCTTTATTGGACTAATGAAATATATGTGGATCCTCGTGTTTCGAATCCGGATTTGGTAAAATGTTACTCTGACCACCTACGAGATACGGGTAGTCCCCATTAGAGGTTCACGGCGCCATAAGCTCGTTGAAAAGCCTTTGAGTGAAATATAACAGAGTCTACGACTGCTTTTAGTATCCTGGTGGTCCAGATGTAGCATTCCCGGTCCCGTTGTAGGCACCGTGGGCCGTGGGTTGAATCCTGGTGAGGTGTTGATTGTATGTAGAAGTCCGGCGTGCTTTATTGGACTAATGAAATATATATATGGATCCTCGGCGTTTACGGCGGTTGGTAAAACGTTACCTCTGACCACCTATAGCCAAACAGGTAGTCCCATTAGAGGTTCACGGCGCCATAAGCTCGTTGAACATGCTTTGTGTGAAATATAACAGAGTCTAGGACTGCTTTTAGTATCCTGGTGGTCCAGAGGCAGCGTTCCCCGGTCACAGTCATGGGTTCGTTGGCCGTGGGTTCCAATCCTGGCGGGGTGAGGTGTTGATTGTATGTAGAAGTCTGCGTGCTTTATTGGACTAATGAAATATATATGGATCCCTGTGTTTCGAAGCCGGGTTTGGTAAAACGTTACTCTGACCACCTACGTGATACGGGTAGTCCCCATTAGAGGTTCACGGCGCCATAAGCTCGTTGATCATGCTTTGTGTGAAATATAACAGAGTCTGGGACTGCTTTTAGTATCCTGGTGGTCCAGAGGTAGCATTCCCCGGTCACAGTTGTGGGCTCGTGGGCCGTGGGTTCGAATCCTGGCGGGGTGAGGTGTTGATTGTATGTAGAAGTCCGCGTGCTTTATTGGACTAATGAAATATATATGGTTCCTCGTGTTTCGAAGCCGGATTTGATAAAACGTTACTCTGACCACCTACGAGAAACGGGTAGTCCCCATTAGAGGTTGACGGCGCCATAAGCTCGTTGAACAGGCTTTGAGTGAAATATAACAGAGTCTAGGACTGCTTTTAGTATCCTGGTGGTCCAGAGGTAGCATTCCCCGTTAACAGTTATGGGCTCGTGGGCCGTGGGTTCGAATCCTGGCGGGGTGAGGAGTTGATTGTAAGTAGAAGTCCGCGTGCTTTATTGAGCTAATGAAATATATATGGATCCTCGTGTTTCGAAGCCAGATTTTGTAAAACGTTACGCTGACCACCAACGTGATACAGGTAGTCCCCATTAGTGGTTCACGGCTCCATAAGCTCGTTGAACAGGCTTTTTGTGAAATATAACAGAGTCTAGGACTGCTTTTAGTATCCTGGTGGTCCAGAGGTAGTGTTCCACGGTCACGGTCATGGGCTCGTGGGCCGTGGGTTAAAATCCTGGCGGGGTGAGGTGTTGATTGTATGTAGAGGTCAGCGTGCTTTATTGGGCTAATGAAATATATATGGATCCTCGTGTTTCGAAGCCGGATTTGGTAAAACGTTACTCTGACCTCCTACGTGATACGGGTAGTCCCCAATAGAGGTTCACGGCGCCATAAGCTCGTTGAACATGCTTTGTGTGAAATATAACAGAGTCTAGGACTGCTTTTAGTATCCTGGTGGTCCAGAGGTAGCGTTCCCCAGACACAGTCATGGGCTCGTGGGCCGTGGGTTCGAATCCTGGCGGGGTGAGGAGTTGATTGTATGTAGAAGTCCGCGTGCTTTATTGGGCTAATGAAATATATATGGACCCTCGTGTTTCGAAGCCAGATTTTGTAAAACGTTACTCTGACCACCTACGTGATACAGGTAGTCCCCATTAGAGTTTCACGGCTCCATAAGCTCGTTGAACAGGCTTTGAGTGAAATTTAACAGTGTCTAGGACTGCTTTTAGTATCCTGGTGGTCCAGAGGTAGCGTTCCCCGGTCACGGTCATGGGCTCCTGGGCCGTGGGTTCCAATCCTGGCGGGGTGAGGTGTTGATTGTATGTACAAGTCTGCATGGTTTATTGGGCTAATGAAATATTTATGGATCCTACGCGTTTCGAAGCCGGATTTGGTAAAATGTTACTCTGACCACCTACGTGATACGGGTAGTCCCCATTAGAATGTTCACGGCACCATAAGCTCGTTGAACAGGCTTTGTGTGAAATATAACAGAGTCTAGGACTGCTTTTAGTATCCTCGTGGTCCAGAGGTAGCTTTCCCCGTTCACAGTCATGGGCTCGTGGGCCGTGGGTTCGAATCCTGGCGGGGTGAGGTGTTGATTGTATGTAGAAGTCCGCTTGCTAAATTTATTGGGCTAATGAAATTTATATGGATCCTCTTGTTTCGATGCCGGATTTGGTAAAACGTTACTTTGACCACCTACGTGATACGGGTAGTCCCCATTAGAGGTTCACGGTGCCTTAAGCTCGTTGAACAGGCTTTGTGTGAAATATAATAGAGTCTAGGACTGCTTTTAGTATTCTGGTGGTCCAGAGGTAGCATTCCCCGTTAACAGTCATGGGCTCGTGCGCCGTGGGCTCGAATCCTGGCGGGGTGAGGTGTTGATTATATGTAGAAGTTCGCTTGCTTTATTGGGCTAATGAAACATATAAGGATCCTCGTGTTTCGGATCCGGATTTGGTAAAACGTTACTCTGACCACCTACGTGATACGGGTAGTCCCCATTAGAGGTTCACGGCGCCATAAGATCGTTCAACAAGCTTTGTGTGAAATATAACAGAGTCTAGGACTGCTTTTAGTATCCTCGTGGTCCAGAGGTAGCGTTCCCCGTTCACAGTCATGGGTTCGTGGGCCGTGGGTTCCATTCCTGGCGGGGTGAGGTGTTGATTGTATGTAGAAGCCCGCGTGCTTTATTGGACTAATGAAATATATATGGATCCTCGTGTTTCGAAGCCGCATTTGATAAAACGTTACTCTGACCACCTACGAGATACGGGTATTCCCCATTAGCGGTTCCCGGCGCCATAAGCTCGTTCAACAGGCTTTGAGTGAAATTTAACAGAGTCTAGGACTACTTTTAGTATCCTGGTTGTCCAGAGGTAGAATTCCCCGGTCAAAGTTGTGGGCTCGTGGGCCGTGGGTTCGAATCCTGACGGGGAGAGGTGTTGATTGTATGTAGAAGTGCGCGTGCTTTATTGGACTAATGAAATATATATGGAGCCCTGTTTTTCGAAGCCGGGATTGGTTAAACTTTACTCTGACCACCTACGTCATACGGGTAGTCCCCATTAGAGGTTCACGGCACCATAAGCTCGTTGAACAGGCTTTGTGTGAAATATAACAGAGTCTAGGACTGCTTTTAGTATTCTGGTGGTCCAGAGGTAGCATTCCCCGGTCACAGTTGTTGGCTCGTGGGCAGTCGGTTCCAATCCTGGCGGGGTGAGGTGTTGATTGTATGTAGAAGTCTGCGTGCTTTATTGGGCTAATGAAATATATATGGATCCTTGCGTTTCGAATCCGGATTTGGTAAAACGTTACTCTGACCATCTACGTGATACGGGTAGTCCCCATTAGAGTTTCACGGCGCCATAAGATCGTTGAACAGGCTTTGTGTGAAATATAACAGAGTCAAGGACTGCTTTTAGTATCCTCGTGGTCCAGAGGTAGCGTTCCCCGTTCACAGTCATGGGCTCGTGGGCCGTGGGTTCGAATCCTGGCGAGGTGAGGTGTTGATTGTATGTAGAAGTCCGCGTGCTTTATTGGGCTAATGAAATTTATATGGATCCTCGTGTTTCGATGCCGGATTTGGTAAAACGTTACTCTGACCACCTACGTGATACGGGTAGTCCCCATTAGAGGTTCACGGTGCCTTAAGCTCGTTGAACAGGCTTTGTGTGAAATATAACAGGGTCTAGGACTGCTTTTAGTATCCTGGTGGTCCAGAGGTAGCATTCCCCGGTCACAGTCATGGGCTCGTGGGCCGTGGGTTCGAATCCTGGCGGGGTGAGGTGTTGATTGTATGTAGAAGTCCGCGTGCTATATTGGACTAATGAAATATATATGGATCCTCGTGTTTCGAAGCCGGATTTGGTAAAACGTTACTCTGACCACCTACGAGATACGGGTAGTCCCCATTAGAGGTTCCCGGCGCCATAAGCTCGTTCAACAGGCTTTGAGTGAAATTTAACAGAGTCTAGGAATGCTTTTAGTATCCTGGTGGTCCAGAGGTAGCGTTCCCCATTAACAGTCATGGGCTCGTGGGCCGTGGGTTCGAATCCTGGCGGGGTGAGGTGTTGATTGTATGTAGAAGTTCGTTTGCTTTATTGGGCTAATGAAATATATATGGATCCTCGTGTTTCGAATCCGGATTTGGTAAAATGTTACTCTGACCACCTACGAGATACGGGTAGTCCCCATTAGAGGTTCACCGCGCCATAAGCTCGTTGAAAAGCCTTTGAGTGAAATATAACAGAGTCTACGACTGCTTTTAGTATCCTGGTGGTCTAGAGGTAGCGTCCCTGGTCACAGTCATGGGCTCGTTGGCCGTGGGTTCGAATCCTGGCGGGGTGAGGAGTTGATTGTATGTAGAAGTCCGCGTACTTTATTGGGCTAATGAAATTCATATGGATCCTCGTGTTTCGAAGCCTGATTTGGTAAAATGTTACTCTGACCACCTATGAGATACGCGTAGTCCCCGTTAGAGGTTCATGGCGCCATAAACTCGTTGAAAAGCCTTTGAGTGAAATATAACAGCGTCTACGACTGCTTTTAGTATCCTGGTGGTCCAGAGGTAGCGTCCCCGGTCACAGTCATGGGCTTGTGGGCCGTGGGTTCGAATCCTGGCGGGGTGAGGATTTGATTGTATGTAGAAGTCCGCGTGATTTATTGGGCTAATGAAATATATATGGATCCTCGTGTTTCGAAGCCTGATTTTGTGAAACGTTACTCTGACCACTTACGTGATACGGGTAGTCCCGATTTGAGGTTCACGGCTCCATAAGCTCGTTGAACAGAGTTTGTGTGAAATTTAACAGAGTCTAGGACTCCTTTTAGTATCCTGGTGGTCCAGGGGTAGCGTTCCCCGGTCACAGTCATGGGATCGTGGGCCGTGGGTTCCAATCCTGGCGGGGTGAGGTGTTGATTGTATGTAGAAGTCCGCGTGCTTTATTGGGCTAATGAAATATATATGGATCCTCGTGTTTCGAAGCCGCATTTGGTAAAACATTACTCTGACCACCTACGTGATACGGGTAGTCCCCATTAGAGGTTCACGGCGCCATAAGCTCGTTGAACATGCTTTGTGTGAAATATAACAGAGTCTAGGACTGCTTTTAGTATCCTGGTGGTCCAGAGGCAGCGTTCCCCGGTCACAGTCATGGGTTCTTGGGCCGTGGGTTCCAACCCTGGCGGGGTGAGGTGTTGATTTTATGTAGAAGTCCGCGTGCTTTATTGGACTAATGAAATATATATGGATCCCTGTGTTTCGAAGCTGGGTTTGGTAAAACGTTACTCTGACCACCTACGTGATACGGGTATTCCCCATTAGAGGTTCACGGCGCCATAAGCTCGTTGAACATGCTTCGTGTGAAATATAACAGAGTTTAGGACTGCTTTAAGTATCCTGGTGGTCCAGAGGTAGCATTCTCCGGTCACAGTTGTTTGCTCGTGGGCAGTCGGTTCCAATCCTGGCGGGGTGAGGTGTAGATTGTATGTAGAAGTCTGTGTGCTTTATTGGGCTAATGAAATATATATGGATCCTTGTGTTTCGAAGCCGGATTTGGTTAAACGTTACTCTGACGACCTACGTGATACGGTTACTCCCCATTAGAGGTTCACGGTGCCTTAAGCTCGTTGAACAGGCTTTGTGTGAAATATAACAGAGTCTAGGACTGCTCCTTTATTATAATGCTGGTCGAGAGGTAGCGTTCCCCTGTCATAGTCATGGGCTCGTGGGCCGTGGGTTCGAATCCTGGCGGCGTGAGGTGTTGATTTTATGTAGAAGTCCGCGTGCTTTATTGGGCTAATGAAATATATATGGATTCTCGTGTTTCAAAGCAGTATTTGGTAAAACGTTACTCTGACCACCAACGTGATACAGGTAGTCCCCATTAGAGGTTCACGGCTCCATAAGCTCGTTGAACAGGCTTTATGTGAAATATAACAGAGTCTAGGACTGCCTTTAGTATCCTGGTGATCCAGAGGTAGTATTCCCCGTTAACAGTCATGGGCTCGTGGGCCGTGGGTTCGAATCCTGGCGGGGTGAGGAGTTGATTGTAAGTAGAAGTCCGCGTGCTTTATTGGGCTAATGAAATATATATATGGATCCTCGTGTTTCGAAGCCAGATTTTGTAAAACGTTACTCTGACCACCAACGTGATACAGGTAGTCCCCATTAGAGGTTCACGGCGCCATAAGCTCGTTGAACATGCTTTGTGTGAAATACAACAGAGTCTAGGACTGCCTTTAGTATCCTGGTGGTCCAGAGGTAGCGTTCCCCAGTCACAGTCATGGGCTCGTGAGCCATGGGTTCGAATCCTGGCGGGGTGAGGAGTTGATTGTATGTAGAAGTCCGCGTGCTTTATTGGGCTAATGAAATATATATTGACCCTCGTGTTTCGAAGCCAGATTTTGTAAAACGTTACTCTGACCACCTACGTGACACGGGTAGTCCCCATTAGAGGTTCACGGTGCCTTAAGCTCGTTGAACAGGCTTTGTGTGACATATAACAGAGTCTAGGACTGCTCCTTTATTATAATGCTGGTCCAGAGGTAGCGTTCCCCTGTCACAGTCATGGGCTCGTGGGCCGTGGGTTCGAATCCTGGTAGGGTGAGGTGTTGATTTTATGTAGAACTCCGCGTGCTTTATTGGACAAATGAAATATATATGGATCCCTGTGTTTCGAAGCCGGGTTTGGTAAAACGTTACTCTGACCACCTACGTGATACGGGTAGTCCCCATTAGAGGTTCACGGCTCCATAAGCTCGTTGAACAGGCTTTGTGTGAAATATAACAGAGTCTAGGACTGCTTTTAGTATCCTGGTGGTCCAGAGGTAGTCTTCCCCGGTCAGAGTCATGGGCTCGTGGGCCGTGGGTTCGAATCCTAGCGGGGTGAGATGTTCATTTTATGTAGAATTCCGCGTGCTTTATTGGGCTAATGAAATTTATATATGGATCATCGTGTTTCGAAGCCGGATTTGGTAAAATGTTACTCTGACCACCTAAGTGATACGGGTAGTCCCCAATACAGGTTCACGGTGCCGTAAGCTCGTTGAACAGGCTTTGTGTGACATATAACAGAGTCTAGGACTGCTCCTTTATTATAATGCTGGTCCAGAGGTAGCGTTCCTCTGTCACAGTCATGGGCTCGTGGGCCGTGGGTTCGAATCCTGGCGGGGTGAGGTGTTGATTTTATGTAGAACTCCGCGTGCTTTATTGGACAAATGAAATATATATGGATCCCTGTGTTTCGAAGCCGGGTTTGGTAAAACGTTACTCTGACCACCTACGTGATAAGGGTAGTCCCCATTAGAGGTTCACGGCTCCATAAGCTCGTTGAACAGGCTTTCTGTGAAATATAACAGAGTCTAGGACTGCTTTTAGTATCATGGTGGTCCAGAGGTAGTCTTCCCCGGTCAGAGTCATGGGCTCGTGGGCCGTGGGTTCGAATCCTAGCGGGGTGAGATGTTCATTTTATGTAGAATTCCGCGTGCTTTATTGGGCTAATGAAATTTATATATGGTTCATCGTGTTTCGAAGCCGGATTTGGTAAAATGTTACTCTGACCACCTACGTGATACGGGTAGTCCCCAATACAGGTTCACGGTGCCGTAAGCTCATTGAACAGGCTTTGTGTGAAATATAACAGAGTCTAGGACTGCTTTTAGTATCCTGGTGGTCCAGAGGTAGCGTTCCCCTGTCACAGTCATGGACTCGTGGGCCGTGGGTTCGAATCCTGGCGGGGTGAGGTGTGATTGTATGTAGAAGTCCGCGTGCTCTATTGGGCTAATGAAATATATATGGATCCTCGTGTTTCAAAGCCGGATTTGGTAAAACGTTACTCTGACCACCTACGTGATGCGGGTAGTCCCCATTAGAGGTTCACGGCGCCATAAGTTCGTTGAACAGGCTTTGTGTGAAATATAACAGAGTCTACGACTGCTTTTAGTATCCTGGTGGTCCAGATGTAGCATTCCCCGGTCACAGTTGTGGGCTCGTGGGCCGTGGGTTCGAATCCTGTCGGGGTGAGGTGTTGATTGTATGTAGAAGTCCGCGTGCTTTATTGGACTAATGAAATATATATGGATCCTCGCGTTTCGAAGCCGGATTTCGTAAAACGTTACTCTGACCACCTATGTCATACAGGAAGTCCCCATTAGAGGTTCACGGCGCCATAAGCTCGTTGAACATGCTTTGTGTGAAATATAACAGAGTCTAGGACTGCTTTTAGTATCCTGGTGGTCCAGAGGCAGCGTTCCCCGGTCACAGTCATGGGTTCGTGGGCCGTGGGTTCCAATCCTGGCGGGGTGAGGTGTTGATTTTATGTAGAAGTCTGCGTGCTTTATTGGACTAATGAAATATATATGGATCCTCGTGTTTCGAAGCCGGATTTGGTAAAACGTTATTCTGACCTCCTACGTGATACGGGTAGTCCCCAATAGAGGTTCACGGCGCCATAAGCTCGTTGAACATGCTTTGTGTGAAATATAACAGAGTCTAGGACTGCTTTTAGTATCCTGGTGGTCCAGAGGTAGCGTTCCCCAGTCACAGTCATGGGCTCGTGGGCCGTGGGTTCGAATCCTGGCGGGGTGAGGAGTTGATTGTATGTAGAAGTCCGTGTGCTTTATTGGGCTAATGAAATATATATGGATCCTTCTGTTTCGAAGCCAGATTTTGTAAAACGTTACTCTGACCACCTACGTGATACAGGTAGTCCCCATTAGAAGTTCACGGAGACATAAGCTCGTTGAACAGTCTTCGAGTGAAATATAACAGAGTTTAAGACTGCTTTTAGTATCCTGGTGGTCCAGAGGTAGCGTTCCCCGTGTCACAGTCATGGGCTCGTGGGCCGTGAGTTCCAATCCTGGCGGGGTGAGGTGTTGATTGTATGTACAAATCTGCGTGCTTTATTGGGCTAATGAAATATTTATGGATCCTTGTGTTTCGAAGCCGGATTTGGTAAACGTTACCTGACCACCTACGCCGCGATAATGGGTAGGCCCCATTAGAATGTTCACGGCACCATAAGCTCGTTGAACAGGCTTTGTGTGAAATATAACAGAGTCTAGGACAGCTTTTAGTATTCTGATGGTCCCGAGGTAGCGTTCCCCGTTAACAGTCATGGTCTCATGGTCCGTTGGTTCGAATCCTGGCGGGGTGAGGTGTTGATTATATGTAGAAGTTCGCTTGCTTTATTGGGCTAATGAAACATATAAGGATCCTCGTGTTTCGGATCCGCATTTGGTAAAACATTACTCTGACCACCTACGTGATACGGGTAGTCCCCATTAGAGGTTCACGGCGCCATAAGATCGTTCAACAAGCTTGGTGTGAAATATAACAGAGTCTAGGACTGCTTTTAGTATCCTCGTGGTCCAGAGGTAGCGTTCCCCGTTCACAGTCATGGGCTCGTGGGCCGTGGGTTCGAATCCTGGCGGGGTGAGGTGTTGATTGTATGTAGAAGTCCGCATGCTAAATTTATTGGGCTAATGAAATTTATATGGATCCTCTTGTTTCGATGCCGGATTTGGTAAAACGTTACTTTGACCACCTACGTGATACGGGTAGTCCCCATTAGAGGTTCACCGTGCCTTAAGCTCGTTGAACAGGCTTTGTGTGAAATATAATAGAGTCTAGGACTGCTTTTAGTATTCTGGTGGTCGAGAGGTAGCATTCCCCGTTAACAGTCATGGGCTCGTGCGCAGTGGGCTCGAATCCTGGCGGGGTGAGGTGTTGATTATATGTAGAAGTTCGCTTGCTTTATTGGGCTAATGAAACATATAAGTATCCTCGTGTTTCGGATCCGGATTTGGTAAAACGTTACTCTGACCACCTATGTGATATGGGTAGTCCCCATTAGAGGTTCACGGCGCCATAAGATCGTTCAACAAGCTTTGTGTGAAATATAACAGAGTCTAGGACTGCTTTTAGTATCCTCGTGGTCCAGAGGTAGCGTTCCCCGTTCACAGTCATGGGCTCGTGGGCCGTGGGGTTCGAATCCTGGCGGGGTGAGGTGTTGATTGTATGTAGAAGTCCGCATGCTAAATTAATTGGGCTAATGAAATTTATATGGATCCTCGTGTTTCGATGCCGGATTTGGTAAAACGTTACTTTGACCACCTACGTGATACCGGTAGTCCCCATTAGAGGTTCACGGTGCCTTAAGCTCGTTGAACAGGCTTTGTGTGAAATATAATAGAGTCTAGGACTGCTTTTAGTATTCTGGTGGTCCAGAGGTAGCATTCCCCGTTAACAGTCATGGGCTCGTGCGCCGTGGGCTCGAATCCTGGCGGGGTGAGGTGTTGATTATATGTAGAAGTTCGCTTGCTTTATTGGGCTAATGAAACATATAAGGATCCTCGTGTTTCGGATCCGGATTTGGTAAAACGTTACTCTGACCACCTACGTGATACGGGTAGTCCCCATTAGAGGTTCACGGCGCCATAAGATCGTTCAACAAGCTTTGTGTGAAATATAACAGAGTCTAGGACTGCTTTTAGTATCCTCGTGGTCCAGAGGTAGCGTTCCCCGTTCACAGTCATGGGTTCGTGGGCCGTGGGTTCCATTCCTGGCGGGGTGAGGTGTTGATTGTATGTAGAAGCCCGCGTGCTTTATTGGGCTAATGAAATATATATGGATCCTCGTGTTTCGAAGCCGGATTTGATAAAACGTTACTCTGACCACCTACGATATACGGGTATTCCCCATTAGAGGTTCCCGGCGCCATAAGCTCGTTCAACAGGCTTTGAGTGAAATTTAACAGAGTCTCGGACTGCTTTTAGTATCCTGGTGGTCCAGAGGTAGCGTTCCCCGGTCACAGTCATGGGCTCCTGGGCCGTGGGTTCCAATCCTGGCGGGGTGAGGTGTTGATTGTATGTACAAGTCTGCATGCTTTATAGGGCTAATGAAATATTTATGGACCTTGTGTTTCGAAGCCGGATTTGGTAAAACGTTACTCTGACCACCTACGTGATATGGGTAGTTCCCAATAGAGGTTCACGGCGCCAGAAGTTCGTTGAACAGGCTTTGTGTGAAATATAACAGAGTCTAGGAATGCTTTTAGTATCCTGGTGGTCCAGAGGTAGCATTCCCCGGTCACAGTTGTGGGCTCGTGGGCCGTGGGTTCGAATCCTGGCGGGGTGAGGTGTTGATTGTATGTAGAAGTTCGCTTGCTTTATTGGGCTAATGAAGTATATGTGGATCCTCGTGTTTCGAATCCGGATTTGGTAAAATGTTACTCTGACCACCTATGAGATACGGGTAGTCCCCATTAGAGGTTCACGGCGCCATAAGCTCGTTGAACATGCTTTGAGTGAAATATAACAGAGTCTAGGACTGCTTTTAGTATCGTGGTGGTCCAGAGGTAGCGTTCCCCGGTCACAGTCATGGGCTCGTGGGCCGGGTCTGAATCCCGGCTCTGGGGTGGCGAGGTGTTGATTGCATGTGAAGTCCCGCCAGGCTTTATTGACTAACACGAAATAAGTATGGCGATCCTCAAGGCTGCCGGATTTGGTAAAACGTTACTCTGACCACCTACGATATACGGGTATTCCCCATTAGAGGTTCCCGGCGCCATAAGCTCGTTCAACAGGCTTTGAGTGAAATTTAACAGAGTCTCGGACTGCTTTTAGTATCCTGGTGGTCCAGAGGTAGCGTTCCCCGGTCACAGTCATGGGCTCCTGGGCCGTGGGTTCCAATCCTGGCGGGGTGAGGTGTTGATTGTATGTACAAGTCTGCATGCTTTATAGGGCAAATGAAATATTTATGGACCTTGTGTTTCGAAGCCGGATTTGGTAAAACGTTACTCTGACCACCTACGTGATACGGGTAGTCCCCATTAGAGGTTCACGGCGCCATAAGTTCGTTGAACAGGCTTTGTGTGAAATATAACAGAGTCTAGGAATGCTTTTAGTATCCTGGTGGTCCAGAGGTAGTGTTCCCCGTTAACAGTCATGGGCTCGTGGGCCGTGGGTTCGAATCCTGGCGGGGTAAGGTGTTGATTGTATGTAGAAGTTCGCTTGCTTTATTGGGCTAAGGAAATATATATGGATCCTCGTGTTTCGAATCCGGATTTGGTAAAATGTTACTCTGACCACCTACGAGATACGGGTAGTCCCCATTAGAGGTTCACGGCACCATAAGCTCGTTGAAAAGCCTTTGAGTGAAATATAACAGAGTCTACGACTGCTTTTAGTATCCTGGTGGTCCAGATGTAGCATTCCCCGGTCACAGTTGTGGGCTCGTGGGCCGTCGGTTCGAATCCTGTCGGGGTGAGGTGTTGATTGTATGTAGAAGTCCGCGTGCTTTATTGGACTAATGAAATATATATGGATCCTCGCGTTTCGAAGCCGGATTTGGTAAAACGTTACTCTGACCACCTATGTCATACAGGTAGTCCCCATCAGAGGTTCACGGCGCCATAAGCTCGTTGAACATGCTTTGTGTGAAATATAACAGAGTCTAGGACTGCTTTTAGTATCCTGGTGGTCCAGAGGCAGCGTTCCCCGGTCAAAGTCATGGGTTCGTGGGCCGTGGGTTCCAATCCTGGCTGGGTGAGGTGTTGATTGTATGTAGAAGTCTGCGTGATTTATTGGACTAATGAAATATATATGGATCCCTGTGTTTCGAAGCCGGGTTTGGTAAAACGTTACTCTGACAACCTACGTGATACGGGTAGTCCCCATTAGAGGTTCACGGCGCCATAAGCTCGTTGAACATGCTTTGTGTGAAATATAACAGAGTCTGGGACTGCTTTTAGTATCCTGGTGGTCCAGAGGTATCATTCCCCGGTCACAGTTGTGGGCTCGTTGGCCGTGGGTTCGAATCCTGGCGGGGTGAGGTGTTGATTGTATGTAGAAGTCCGCGTGCTTTATTGGACTAATGAAATATATATGGTTCCTCGTGTTTCGAAGCCGGATTTGATAAAACGTTACTCTGACCACCTACGAGAAACGAGTAGTCCCCATTAGAGGTTCACGGCGCCATAATCTCGTTGAACAGGCTTTGAGTGAAATATAACAGAGTCTAGGACTGCTTTTAGTATCCTGGTGGTCCAGAGGTAGCATTCCCCGTTAACAGTCATGGGCTCGTGGGCCGTGGGTTCGAATCCTGGCGGGGTGAGGAGTTGATTGTATGTAGAGGTCAGTGTGCTTTATTGGGCTAATGAAATATATATGGATCCTCGTGTTTCGAAGCCGGATTTGGTAAAACGTTACTCTGACCTCCTACGTGATACGGGTAGTCCCCAATAGAGGTTCACGGCGCCATAAGCTCGTTGAACATGCTTTGTGTGAAATATAACAGAGTCTAGGACTGCTTTTAGTATCCTGGTGGTCCAGAGGTAGCGTTCCCCAGTCACAGTCATGGGCTCGTGGGCCGTGGGTTCGAATCCTGGCGGGGTGAGGAGTTGATTGTATGTAGAAGTCCGCGTGCTTTATTGGGCTAATGAAATATATATGGACCCTCGTGTTTCGAAGCCAGATTTTGTAAAACGTTACTCTGACCACCTACGTGATACAGGTAGTCCCCATTAGAGTTTCACGGCTCCTTAAGCTCGTTGAACAGGCTTTGAGTGAAATTTAACAGAGTCTAGGACTGCTTTTAGTATCCTGGTGGTCCAGAGGTAGTATTCCCCGGTCACAGTCATGGGCTCCTGGGCCGTGGGTTCCAATCCTGGCGGGGTGAGGTGTTGATTGTATGTACAAGTCCGCGTGCTTTATTGGGCTAATGAAATATATATGGATCCTCGTGTTTCGAAACCGCATTTGGTATAACGTTACTCTGACCTCCTACGTGATACAGGTAGTCCCCATTAGAGGTTCACGGCGCCATAAGCTCGTTGAACATGCTTTGTGTGAAATATAACAGAGTCTAGGACTACTTTTAGTATCCAGGTGGTCCAGAGGCAGCGTTCCCCGGTCACAGTCATGGGTTCGTGAGCTGTGGGATCCAATCCTGGCGGGGTGAGGTGTTGATTGTATGTAGAAGTCCGCGTGCTTTATTGGACTAATGAAATATAAATGGATCCCTGTGTTTCGAAGCTGGGTTTGGTAAAACGTCACTCTGACCACCTACGTGATACGGGTAGTCCCCATTAGAGGTTCACGGTGCCATAAGCTCGTTGAACATGCTTTGTGTGAAATATAACAGAGTCTAGGATTGCTTTTAGTATCCTGGTGGTCCAGAGGTAGCATTCCCCGGTCACAGTTGTTGGCTCGTGGGCAGTCATCACAACCCCTATGAAGAAAAGCGATCAAAGGAAGTCTTCGTTGCTCGGTCAGCCAATATATGATCCTCTGTTTCTTAAATCCTGATTTCATTTTGATGATGGAGAATCTCATTGGAGTCTTACAAGACTGAAATGATATTCAGATCATGAGCTCAAATCCTGGCGGGGTGAGGTGTTGAATGTATGTAGAAGTCCGCGTGCTTTATTGCGCTAATGACATTTATATGGATCCTCGTGTTTCGATGCCGGATTTGGTAAAACGTTACTCTGACCACCTACGTGATACGGGTAGTCCCCATTAGAGGTTCACGCTGCCTTAAGCTCGTTGAACAGGCTTTGTGTGAAATATAACAGATTCTAGGACTGCTCCTTTATTATAATGGTGGTCCAGAGGTAGCGTTCCCCTCTCACAGTCATGGGCTCGTGGGCCGTGGGTTCGAATCCTGGCGGGGTGAGGTGTTGATTTTATGTAGAATTCCGCGTGCTTTATTGGGCTAATGAAATATATATGGATTCTCGTGTTTCAAAGCAGTATTTGGTAAAACGTTACTCTGACCACCTACGAGAAACGGGTAGTCCCCATTAGAGGTTCACGGCGCCATAAGCTCGTTGAACAGGCTTTGAGTGAAATATAACAGAGTTTAGGACTGCTTTTAGTATCCTGGTGGTCCAGAGGTAGCATTCCCCGTTAACAGTCATGGGCTCGTGGGCCGTGGGTTCGAATCCAGGCGGGGTGAGGAGTTGATTGTAAGTAGAAGTCCGCGTGCTTTATTGGGCTAATGAAATATATATGGATTCTCGTGTTTCGAAGCCAGATTTTGTAAAACGTTACTCTGACCACCAACGTGATACAGGTAGACCCCATTAGAGGTTCACGGCTCCATAAGCTCGTTGAACAGCCTTTTAGTATCCTGGTGGTCCAAAGGTAGTGTTCCACGGTCACAGTCATGGGCTCGTGGGCCGTGGGTTCGAATCCTGGCGGGGTGAGGGTGAGGTGTTGATTGTATGTAGAAGTCAGCGTGCTTTATTGGGCTAATGAAATATATATGGATCCTCGTGTTTCGAAGCCGGATTTGGTAAAACGTTACTCTGACCTCCTACGTGATACGGGTAGTTCACATTAGAGGTTCACGGCGCCATAAGCTCGTTGAACATGCTCTGTGTGAAATATACCAGAGTCTAGGACTGCTTTTAGTATCCTGGTGGTCCAGAGGTAGCGTTCCCCAGTCACAGTCATGGGCTCGTGGGCCGTGGGTTCGAATCCTGGCGGGGTGAGGAGTTGATTGTATGTAGAAGTCCGCGTCCTTTATTGGGCTAATGAAATATATATGGACCCTCGTGTTTCAAAGCCAGATTTTGTAAAACGTTACTCTGACCACCTACGTGATACGGATAGTCCCCATTACAGGTTCACGGTGCCTTAAGCTCGTTGAACAGGCTTTGTGTGAAATATAACAGAGTCTAGGACTGCTTTTAGTATCCTGTTGGTCCAGAGGTAGCGTTCCCCTGTCACAGTCATGGGCTCGTGGGCCGTGGGTTCGAATCCTGGCGGGGTGAGATGTGATTGTATGTAGAAGTCCGCGTGCTTTATTGGGCTAATGAAATATATATGGATCCTCGTGTTTCAAAGCCGGATTTGGTAAAACGTTACTCTGACCACCTACGAGATACGGATAGTCCCCATTAGAGGTTCCCGGCGCCATAAGCTCGTTGAACAGGCTATGAGTGAAATAAAACAGAGTCTACGACTGCTTTTAGTATCCTTTTGGTCAAGAGATAGCGTTCCCCGTTCACAGTCATGGGCTCGTGGGCCGTGGGTTCGAATCCTGGCAGGGTGAGGTGTTGATTGTATGTAGAAGTCCGCGTGCTTTATTGGACTAATGAAATATATATGGACCCTCGTGTTTCGAAGCCAGATTTTGTAAAACGTTACTCTGACCACCTACGTGATACAGGTAGTCCCCATTAGAGGTTCACGGCGCCATAAGCTCGTTGAACATGCATTGTGTGAAATATAACAGAGTCTAGGACTGCTTATTGTATCCTGGTGGTCCAGAGGTAGCATTCCCCGGTCACAGTTGTGGGCTCGTGGGCCGTGGGTTCGAATCCTGGCGGGGTGAGGTGTTGATTGTATGTAGAAGTCCGCGTGCTTTATTGGACTAATGAAATATATATGGATCCTCGTGTTTCGAAGCCGGATTTGGTAAAACGTTACTCTGACCACCTACGAGATACGGGTAGTCCCCATTAGAGGTTCCCGGCGCCATAAGCTCGTTCAACAGGCTTTGAGTGAAATTTAACAGAGTCTAGGAATGCTTTTAGTATCCTGGTGGTCCAGAGGTAGCGTTCCCCATTAACAGTCATGGGCTCGTGGGCCGTGGGTTCGAATCCTCGTGGGGTGAGGTGTTGATTGTATGTAGAAGTTCGCTTGCTTTATTGGGCTAATGAAATATATATGGATCCTCGTATTTCGAATCCGGATTTGGTAAAATGTTACTCTGACCACCTACGAGATATGGGTAGTCCCCATTAGAGGTTCACCGCGCCATAAGCTCGTTGAAAAGCCTTTGAGTGAAATATAACAGAGTCTACGACTGCTTTTAGTATCCTGGTGGTCCAGAGGTAGCGTCCCCGGTCACAGTCATGGGCTCGTGGGCCGTGGGTTCGAATCCTGGCGGGGTGAGGAGTTGATTGTATGTAGAAGTCCGCGTACTTTATTGGGCTAATGAAATATATATGGATCCTCGTGTTTCGAAGCCGCATTTGGTAAAACGTTACTCTGACCTCCTACGTGATACTGGTAGTCCCCATTAGAGGTTCACGGCGCCATAAGCTCGTTGAACATGCTTTGTGTGAAATATAACAGAGTCTAGGACTGCTTTTAGTATCCTGGTGGTCCAGAGGCAGCGTTCCCCGGTCACAGTCATGGGTTCGTGGGCCGTGGGTTCGAATCCTGGCGGGGTGAGGTGTTGATTGTATGTAGAAGTCCGCGTGCTTTATTGGACTAATGAAATATATATGGATCCCTGTGTTTCGAAGCCGGGTTTGGTAAAACGTTACTCTGACCACCTACGTGATACGGGTAGTCCCCATTAGAGGTTCACGGCGCCATAAGCTCGTTGAACATGCTTTGTGTGAAATATAACAGAGTTTAGGACTGCTTTAAGTATCCTGGTGGTCCAGAGGTAGCATTCTCCGGTCACAGTTGTTTGCTCGTGGGCAGTCGGTTCCAATCCTGGCGGGGTGAGGTGTAGATTGTATGTAGAAGTCTGTGTGCTTTATTGGGCTAATGAAATATATATGGATCGTTGTGTTTCGAAGCCGGATTTGGTTAAACGTTACTCTGACGACCTACGTGATACGGGTAGTCCCCATTAGATGTTCACGGCGCCATAAGCTCGTTGAACATGCTTTGTGTGAAATATAACAGAGTCTAGGACTGCCTTTAGTATCCTGGTGGTCCAGAGGTAGCGTTCCCCAGTCACAGTCATGGGCTCGTGGGCCATGGGTTCGAATCCTGGCGGGGTGAGGAGTTGATTGTATGTAGAATTCCGCGTGCTTTATTGGGCTAATGAAATATATATGGACCCTCGTGTTTCGAATCCAGATTTTGTAAAACGTTGCTCTGACCACCTACGTGACACGGGTAGTCCCCATTAGAGGTTCACGGTGCCTTAAGCTCGTTGAACAGGCTTTGTGTGACATATAACAGAGTCTAGGACTGCTCCTTTATTATAATGCTGGTCCAGAGGTAGCGTTCCCCTGTCACAGTCATGGGCTCGTGGGCCGTGGGTTCGAATCCTGGCGGGGTGAGGTGTTGATTTTATGTAGAACTCCGCGTGCTTTATTGGACAAATGAAATATATATGGATCCCTGTGTTTCGAAGCCGGGTTTGGTAAAACGTTACTCTGACCACCTACGTGATACGGATAGTCCCCATTAGAGGTTCACGGCTCCATAAGCTCGTTGAACAGGCTTTGTGTGAAATATAACAGAGTCTAGGACTGCTTTATGTATCCTGGTGGTCCAGAGGTAGTCTTCCCCGGTCAGAGTCATGGGCTCGTGGGCCGTGGGTTCGAATCCTAGCGGGGTGAGATGTTCATTTTATGTAGAATTCCGCTGTGCTTTATTGGGCTAATGAAATTTGTATATGGATCATCGTGTTTCGAAGCCGGATTTGGTAAAATGTTACTCTGACCACCTACGTGATACGGGTAGTCCCCAATACGGACTGGTGTATTAGCTCGAATCTGCTTTTTAGTATTCTGGTGGTCAGAGGTAGCGTTCCCCTATGCGATCTTTGGTAGGTGTGATTGTATGTAGAAGTCCGCGTGCTTTATTGGGCTAATGAAATATACATGGATCCTCGTGTTTCAAAGCCGGATTTGTTAAAACGTTACTCTGACCACCTACGTGATACGGGTAGTCCCCATTAGAGGTTCACGGCGCCATAAATGCGTTGAACAAGCTTTGTGTGAAATATAACAGAGTCTAGGACTGCATTTAGTATCCTTTTGGTCAAGAGATAGCGTTCCCCGTTCACAGTCAAGGGCTCGTGGGCCGTGGGTTCGAATCCTGTCGGGGTGAGGTGTTGATTGTATGTAGAAGTCCGCGTGCTTTATTGGACTAATGAAATATATATGGATCCTCGTGTTTCGAAGCCGGATTTGGTAAAACGTTACTCTGACCACCTACGAGATACGGGTAGTCCCCATTAGAGGTTCCCGGCGCCATAAGCTCGTTCAACAGGCTTTGAGTGAAATTTAACAGAGTCTCGGACTGCTTTTAGTATCCTGGTGGTCCAGAGGTAGCGTTCCCCGGTCACAGTCATGGGCTCCTGGGCCGTGGGTTCCAATCCTGGCGGGGTGAGGTGTTGATTGTATGTACAAGTCTGCATGCTTTATAGGGCTAATGAAATATTTATGGACCTTGTGTTTCGAAGCCGGATTTGGTAAAACGTTACTCTGACCCCCTACGTGATACGGGTAGTCCCCATTAGAGGTTCACGGCGCCATAAGTTCGTTGAACAGGCTTTGTGTGAAATATAACAGAGTCTAGGAATGCTTTTAGTATCCTGGTGGTCCAGAGGTAGTGTTCCCCGTTAACAGTCATGGGCTCGTGGGCCGTGGGTTCGAATCCTGGTGGGGTGAGGTGTTGATTGTATGTAGAAGTTCGCTTGCTTTATTGGGCTAAGGAAATATATATGGATCCTCGTGTTTCGAATCCGGATTTGGTAAAATGTTACTCTTACCACCTACGAGATATGGGTAGTCCCCATTAGAGGTTCACGGCGCCATAAGCTCGTTGAAAAGCCTTTGAGTGAAATATAACAGAGTCTACGACTGCTTTTAGTATCCTGGTGGTCCAGATGTAGCATTCCCCGGTCACAGTTGTGGGCTCGTGGGCCGTGGGTTCGAATCCTGTCGGGGTGAGGTGTTGAATGTATGTAGAAGTCCGCGTGCTTTATTGGACTAATGAAATATATATGGATCCTCGCGTTTCGAAGCCGGATTTCGTAAAACGTTACTCTGACCACCTATGTCATACAGGAAGTCCCCATTAGAGGTTCACGGCGCCATAAGCTCGTTGAACATGCTTTGTGTGAAATATAACAGAGTCTAGGACTGCTTTTAGTATCCTGGTGGTCCAGAGGCAGCGTTCCCCGGTCACAGTCATGGGTTCGTGGGCCGTGGGTTCCAATCCTGGCGGGGTGAGGTGTTGATTGTATGTAGAAGTCTGCGTGCTTTATTGGACTAATGAAATATATGTGGATCCTCGTGTTTCGAATCCGGATTTGGTAAAATGTTACTCTGACCACCTACGAGATACGGGTAGTCCCCATTAGAGGTTCACGGCGCCATAAGCTCGTTGAAAAGCCTTTGAGTGAAATA